>NW_024412422.1:9488208-9594000 GCF_014898765.1 Herpailurus yagouaroundi | reverse complement strand
CCCCCCCCCCCCCCCCCCCCCCCCCCCCCCCCCCCCCCCCCATTCTTGGAGCCCACTGTACAGATGGGGAAACCGAGGCTCAGAGGGGTGTATAGTGATTAGAGGCCCCACCCTGCCCTGTTCCTGGAGTCCATATTCATACAAATAACGAGGCTGTCCAGGTGTGACCTCTCTAGCACCCTGGGGACATTCTTTGCCCTGGCTGGGCCGGTGCCCTCTGCCCCCGGCCTCTAGGCTTGGGGACGGCTCTGCGGGGACCCCAGCTGGACAGCCTCCCTGACTGGCTCTGCCCTCCTGCTGGGATGGGTCCTTCTCTGAGGCCTCCTGCTGCCCTTGGGGGGTGGGGGTGGGGGCGGGGCGGGGGCGGGCCAGGGGTGGGGGGCACGCTGGCTGGTGAGGGAGCTGCCCGGCCCCTTCCCCCTGGGGAGAGGCGGCCCCCAGCCAGGCCTGCCGCAGGTTAGATAAGGAGAAAGAGTGGCATAGCTCATCCTCTTTTCTGTAATCTCCTCCTCTCCCCGCGCCCCTCCCCAGCACCGACTCCCCCACTTTTTTTTTTTTTTTTTATATCATCTTTATGGCTTTGGAATTATCTGGGCTGACACTGCATTCATTTAGCCAAGGGCAGGTGGGGTCGCGGGAGACAACTTACTCCTGTGTGTATATATTCTCCACGGCCTCCCTGTCGGGAAGAGGGAGTAAAGAAACAGGATAGAGGAGGGGTTGGGGACGCAAGTGACAGCCGGTTTAGGGCAGAAAAGAGATTTTGAGTGCTAGAGACCCTGTCGTGGCAAAGAGCACCTCCCAGACAGCCGTAGCTGAAGCTCGGCCCTCCCTCTGCCCTCGCATCAGGAGACCCGTCGAAGGTCTGGCGAGGCACTGAATGGCAAGAGAATTGGGTTTTATCTCTCAATAGTCCTTTCTTCTTTTCTGTCCCTCTCTCCCTCCCTCCCTTCCTCAAAATAGACCTTGGATTTCAGAACGTGGGTTTAACTGCCACCCGGTTTGAGTCCTGGCTTTCGGAGGCTGTGTGACACCAGGCGAGCGACTTCACCTCTCTGAGCCTCAGTTTCCTCCGCTGTAAAATGGGACGGCGATAAAGCCCACTTCCGTCCGTTATTCGGAGGATTAAAAAAAAAAATTAATGAGAGGGCTCGGCAGGGAAGTAAGGGTAGAATCATTGCTACCCTTAAAAATAAAAGGTCTTGGGGCGCCTGGATGGCTTGGTTGGTTAAACATCTGACTTCGGCTCAGATCACGATCTCACGGTTGGTGGGTTCGAGCCCTGCGTCGGGCCCTGTGCTGACAGCTCGGAGCCCGGAGCCTGCTTGGGACTCCGTGTCTCCCTCTCTCTCTGCCCCTCCCCTGCTTACGCTCTGTTTGTCTCTCTCTCAAAAATAAATATTAAAAAAAAAAAAAGTTCTGGCTTTGATTATTTACTTGTGTGCTTCCTGTGTGCCGGTGGGACACAGGGCTGACTCACGAAGCCTCTGTCCCCAAAGGCGCTCACTGACATGAAAGAGAGGAGCCCTCGTCAGCAACCTCATCAGCAAGTTGGGTTTTTAAAATAGGGTTTTATTTCCAGAGAGGAAGACAGATGTGCTCACGGTGCCTCAGAGTGATCCAGAACTTACGAAGCAGATAAATCCAGGGTGATTCGTTTCATCAGAAAGGGACACACCACAAGGATTCTTTTTATTTTATTTTATTTTATTTTATTTTATTTTATTTTATTATTTTATTTTATTTTTATTTTTTTTTTTCTCGCGAGGATTCTTTACATGGGGGAGTCCTCTAATCCTGGGAGCTGAAGCCTTAGCGTGAGCTCTCTGCTGGTGCCCCCAGGGAACGGTTCCTAGCGGCGAAATGTAAGAGGCACCTGAGCCAGGCCTTCTGGGTTTGCACCTCCCCAGTGACTGGCCCGGCAGCCCGGGGCAGGTGGCTTCCCGTCTCTGAGGCTAGTGTCCCCACCTGCACGACTGGACTGGGTCGCACGCCGTAATGCCCCTCGCCCGTCCCAGGCTAGGACTCCCTCACGGTTGCCCCGGACAACAGCCTCCACCCTTGGTCTCTCTGCTTCCTGGCCCGCGCTCTGCCTACCTTCCCTTCTCTGTACCCAGCCACAGGGAACTGCCGAAAATCTAAATTAGCATCCCCTGCTTGAAACCCTCCAACGGCTTCTCCTTGCCCTCAGAACCAAGTCCTTACCTTGGCCTTCGAGGTTCTGCGCGACCTGGCCCAGTTCATCTCATCTTCTCCCGCTTCCTGCCTTGCTCATTCAGCTCCATCCACGCCGGGCTCATTTCTACCGCAGGGCCTTTGCACTTGCTGGTCCTTACCGGAACACGCTCCCCCAGGCCCCCCTGGATCTTTCTTGTTCCCATCTCATGACCACCCAATCCAATAGGCCTCTGATACTTACTGTACTCTCTTTGTCTTATCTTTATCATCTTACATGTACTTAGCACTATCTGATATCATCTCATGTCTCTGCTTGTCTGGTGCGGGACTCAGTAAGTGACCTCCACACGATGCGCCCGTTCTAGGTGCATTTTAGGTTATTCACAGGTGCGTGAGGGGGTTCCTCACTTTTGGAAAATAAAATGTGGTGTGAATCCAGACGCATAGGATGGTCTCACTGAGCACCTGCTGGCAGGCTGTGTGCTGTCTTGGGCAAAGCCTGCCAACCAGCCCTGAGGTGACAGGTGACCCCCCCCTCCCCCCCACCACCCCGGCCAGCCCAGGAAACATTCGCTAAGGTCCTGTTGCTGGAGATCTTGATGACAGATTCTCATTTCCCTTTGCAGGATCTGAGCCTGCCCTCTGTGAGTGCCGCGATGGCAAACGGACTCCAGCAACTGGCCTGAACCCTTCCCACAAGCCATCATGGCCACCAAGTTCCAGAAGGGACTTTAGCCAACCAATCAAGCGAAGACACAGAATGAAATGGCTCGGGGGGGGGGGGGGGATGGTGCTCCTGGGCAGTGCTGAGGTTGCCACGGAGGAGGCGGAGGATATTCCTTTGGGAAAAATCTGGAAGGATGAGGCTAGGGTGAGATGGTGAAGTGGAGTGCAGAGAGACTGGGGATGTTGGTGCCTCGTCCGGGGAGATTCGCCTGGGTCTTTGCTTTCTGAGTCCTCTTGTTTTGAATTACTTCTGAGACTCTCAGATAGTCGCTTCGTCACCTTGAAATGATTATATAGAAGGCGGTGCCAGAGGGATCAATATTTACTGAGGACCTACTCTGCCCTGGACCCACAGAAAATACTGTACCTGTGTCACGTGAACCAGTCTTCATGACAGCCAGTGCCGGCCAAGTAATGGTATTCTCGTTTCAGGAGCTAGGAAACAGAGAGGTTAAGCGGCTTTTCTAAGGATGCACAGCTAGTAAGTGCTGAGGCTGGGATTCGAACCCATCTGTCTGGTTTCAGAGCCAGTGCTCGCTTTTGTCTTTGCACGGAGGCGGGTCCTAAGCGCAGGGATGGAGGTGATAGGGAAGTGGGGAGGGGAGGCGGGGTTCAGGAGGAGTGACACAGGGCGGTGAGTTAGTCCGTAAGATTTAGGAGCAGAAGGTACACCGAGGAGGGCTGGCTGGAGGAGGGGCTTGCCCCGCCCCCCCAAGACATCCTGTATCTGCGTTCAGGGCCCCACGCCATCGGTCCTGTCTGCCCGGCCGGAGCCTCTGGTGTGGGGCGGGGGGGGGGGGGGGGGGGGGGGGTGTTGGGGAGGGGAACTAAGCATCATGTAATTGCCCTGGCTCTTCTGTGAAATTTGTTTCGGGACACATTAGTTCCAGTGAATTTAGCTGAGCAGCGGGGAGCCCTGAGAAATGATTTGCAATTAGCCGCAGCCCCGCAGCCCCCCGTTGGGATGCCAGGCTTGGGCACGAGTGGGGACGGGCCAGGGGGTGGGGCCGCCGCCCAGTGCCCGTGGAAACACGCGCAGGGGCGGCTGAGCTCGAACAGCTGGGACCCCACTTGTCTCTGAGCCTGGCGGGGCGCCACCGGGGCTGAAGCAGGAGCTGAGACTTAGCCAGGCCAGAGGGGCCCTGGGGGGGGGGATCAGATCCCACCTTCTTCCTGGCAGAGGGGGTGCCGCGCAGGACCCCCGCCCCCCCCACTGCCAGCCCAGGGGTCCGGCCATGATGCGCCCTGCCTCCGTGAGGACAGCAAGTGTTCCCCTCTGTGTCCTTGCTTCTGCCTCTCTGGTCATAAATCCTGATGGAGGCAGGTAAGGAAATGGGCCCTCGGAGAGGTTAGGGGATTCTCGCCAGGTCCTCAGGATGTGGCAGGAGGGAGAGTCGAACCCGGGCCGGCTGGAGCCTCGTGGTGGCTGCCCCAGGCGGCGGCCGCTAACTGGAGGCCCGGCAGCGCGGGGATTAGGGCTCTGGAGTCGGGCACGCCTGGCGGGTCACCTCTGCTCTCTGAGGCTCAGTTTCCTCATCTGGAAACTGAGACTGTGACTCCTCATGTCACCGTGGTGTTTCCAGGAGTCAATCAGAATATGAAGCAGTATTTCAGCAGGAAGGACTCGAGGAGTGATAGACGTTATTCCCATTACTGTTACTGTTTTCGATGTGGTTATTATTGTTGTTTCCCGTCAGTCTTAATTGGAGTGGAGAAAGAAAAGTGGGGAAGTGTCCTGCGGGGCCCGGGGTGAGGTGGGGGGCTGCCTGCCGGGAGACATGTTACCTCCCCGCCTCCGGCACATTCTGCCGGTCCCCTCTGCCCCGACCAGGCCTCCAGCGGGTGTGGAGGTAGCCAAGACAGTCCTGGCCTCATACGAAGGCTCCCTAATGCTTCTGGAAGGAGCCAGGCAGGAGGAGCTGTGAACCTTCATGGCACACAGAGGTCTCTGTGAACTGGGGTGGTCAGGGAGGGCTTCTGGGAGGAGGCGGCCTTGATCTAGAATTGTCTTTTGTTGTTGCTGTTGTTTGGTTTTTTGAGACAGAGAGCAGGGGAGGGGCAGAGAGAGAGAGAGAGAGAGAGAGAATCCCAAGCAGGCTCTGCACCATCAGCACAGAGCCCAACGTGGGGCTTGAACTCATGAGCCTGCGAGATCAGGACCTGAGTCGAAATCAAGAGTCGGTCACTCAACCGACCCAGCCACCCAGGCGCCCCTGGAGCTGTCCTTGTTGATCGCGGGTCCCACTCTGAGCGACTCCAAGGGGCTTTCCCCTCCCCCCTCACATGCCAGAGAGTTAGGTCGCTTCTCCAGCTGAAGAAAGGGAGGACCAGCTGGGATCCAAAGTCATGCAGCTCTAACGAGGGACGGCCAGCCCTCCCGACCTGCCGGAGACCGCCCGATTTCAGCACAGAAATCCCCGCATCCCGGGAGACCCCTCGGGCTGGCAAACCAGGGTGGGCCGGTCACCCTCGCTTTTAGCGACGGGGCTGGGATTTGAACCCAAGACTGGCCGCGGCCGCTGGTCCCCCAGCAATAACCGGCATTTTCCATCTGTTCCTGCTTCTGAATTCATCAGCTCGGTCCCCGTGGCCCCCCAGAGTCCCGCCCTGTCCCACGCCTTCTGCGGATTTCCCCAATGCCCAGGGCTGTGCTTCCTCTCTCCCTCTGGATTCTTATCTTGCCTTGTCTTCTTGTGGAAGAAGAGATAAAAGTAATTCTTAGGGCCGCTTCTCCAGCGGCGCGGCCAGCCCGTCCCCCCTCCTGCTGTATTTCCCTGGCCCGGCCAGATAAAGGGTTAGGCCTAAGCACATGTCATTTTCTTTGTGTGAAATCAATATTCAGCAAAGTTTATCTGCCCGACATAGCAGGAAGTGCTAATTTCATCCGCGTCAATTATTCTGATGAATGTTCATAATGCCCAGGGTGTGAGAAAAAGATAAAAGAATTACTCGAATAACGCACACGTACCCCTCACACACGCACGCACACACGCTCACCCAGGGGTTCACGCTGGGGCACACGCAGACCTGGCGAGGGGAGGCTGTGACCTGACAGCTGGCCCACCCGCCCTGGCCACCGAGGCTGCAAAGCATCTTGGGAAGAGGGAGCAGGAGGGAGGCTGGGCCGGGGTGTTCTGTGGGTCTCTGAGTGTTTAGGATAGAACAGTGTTTCTCAACCGGGGGCGATTTTGACCCCCGGGGACATTTGTCAAGGTCTGGAGACGTTTTTGGTCGCGCAGGGGAGAGGCTGCTGGCATCCGGTGGGGAGAGAGCAGGGATGTGGCTCAACAGCCTACTGCGCACAGGGCGGCCCCACCGCAAAGAATCCTCCAGCCCACGTGTCGGCGGTGCTGAGTTTGAGAACTCCTGGAATCGGGTCATTTTTTGTTTTCTTTTTGAATGTGTTTCTCTGTAAATATATGTCTCTTGTTTCTTGCAGGAATGGCGAGGAAATACGTGTGGGCTTGTACGTAAATTTTTTAGAGGCAGGATTGAGAAACAAAAAATCAGATGCCAAACAGAAGAATAAAAATACCTACATACAGGGGCGCCTGGGTGGCTCAGTGGGTTGAGCGTCCGACTTCGGCTCAGGTCATGATCTCGCTGTTCATGGGTTCGAGCCCCGCATTGGGCTCTGTGCTGACAGCTCAGAGCCTGGAGCCGCTTAGGATTCTGTGTCTCCCTCTCTCTCTGCCCCTCATCCACTCTGTCTCTCTCTCGCAAAGATAAATAAACATTAAACATTTTTTTAAATAAAAAAATACATATATACTTAGGTAATTCCACTTCTTGGTGATTCCCTATGAAATTTTATTTGTTTAAAGTTTATTTTGTGTAGTTTAGAGAGAGAGGGAGAGGGAGACACAGCACAAGTGGGTGGGTGGGGCGGGGCAGAGAGAGGGAGACACGGAATCTGAAACAGGCTCCGGCTGTCAGCACAGAGCCCGACTCGGGGCTCAAACTCACGAACCGTGAGATCATGACCTGAGCCCACGTCAGACCCTCGACCCACTGAGTCACCCAGGCGCCCCATCTTGAAATTTTAAAGAATAAAATAAATAAAGACAAACCGGTTTCCGAAATACCGGCCTGATTGAAATCCTCGCGGCCTATGAGCCCCCAGCCAAGCAATTGTCAACCGAGTGGAAATGCCCGGTTCTCACCAGGACCTAACTTTGGAGGTTCTGAGAATCTTCCCCGGGATTGTGCGTGAGGCTATGCCCGCGTGAGCCTGTGCCTGGGTGCCCCTGCCGCTCGAGTGGGGTCGTGCATTACTGTCTTGCACCTTTGCCATTGTGAGCCGGGCCACCGAGTAAAGACCTGGGGACGTTCTCCCTTCCTCTTGGACGCGGCTAAACCCGACCTCGTCCTCAGCTGCATTCTGGGTCGAGGCCCGAGCCCGTGCGTGTCTAACCGGCTGTCAGGTGAGTCAGGCTTCTGGAAGACCACGCCTTTCGAGGTGAAGTCGAAGGTGGGTTATCAAGGTGGGTTAGCCTCGTGAGTCACCTGTTAGTGCATCTCTGGGCGTGGTAAAAGCACCGGGCAGTAAATATTTCTAAATTGTGCATGATTCCAGGAGGCCATGCAGAAAAAAATGCCTCCTAGCTGGCAGTCGGCCAGACACGTATGTCCCGAGTCAGGCAGCTTGGGCTCCGGGTACTACGTTCTTGTTTATTTTTTTTAATTAAAAAAAAAAAAAGTTTATTTAGTTTGAGACAGAGCCTGCAACCAGCGAAGGGGCAGAGAGAGGGCGGGGGGGGGGGGGGCGTGGAGAGAATCCCAAGCAGGTTCCACGCTCTCAGCGCACTACCCGACGAGTGGCTCGAACCCATGAACCTTGAGATCACGCCCTGAGCCAAAATCAAGAGCCGGACATTTAACCGACTGAGCCACCCAGGCGCCCCCACGTACTGCATTCTTGAGTTACTTTGAGCTGTACTGTTTTTTTTATGTTTGTTTTTTATTCTTTGCTTCTCCCCGCAAGCAGGTAATTTCCACACAGATAGGGATCTTTGTCCGTGTTGTTCGACTGCTGGATCCCCAGCCCCTAAGATAGTGTCTGCTGTGTGTAGGTCCTGAATACCTGTTTATTGACTGAATCCCGGTGCCTCAGTTTTCTTCCCTATAAAATGGGAAGGATAACAACTCAATTAGTATCACCGGGTCGTGTAGACCCTCCACAAACGTTGACGATGCTGCTGCTGATTAATATCTCCATCTACGCCTCTACCCAGCTCCGGGCATATTGTTCCAGAGTTACGACTGCCACCTCACTGAGTGGCCCCCGACGCAGGGACTTAAAACACCCCCAGATTCTGTGGGCTTGGAATTCGGATAGAGCGCAGTGAGGACGGCTCGCGTCTGCACCCTGCTGTCCGGGACCTTGGCTGGGGTCCCCGGAGAGACCACGGTGGCTGGGGGGCTGGACTCATCTGGAAGCATCTTTGCTCGCATGTCGGGAACCTGGGTTAAAGTACTTTGAAGGAGAGGCCCGTCAACAGGAGCGGCTACACGTGGCCTCCACGTGTGACTCGGGCTTCAGGGCAGCAGGGTGCTGCCTGGTCGTCACTTTTCCCCTGCTCCGCAGGGCTCAACGGCCACAGAAGAGGGAGGACGTAGACGCCCCCGCTCAGTGGAGAGACGCCAAAGAATTTTGGGGGCGCCTGGGTGGCTCGGTCGGTTAAGCGTCTGACTTCAGCTCAGGTCATGATCTCACGGTTTGTGGGTTCGAGGCCCGTGTCGGGGTCTGGGATGACAGCTCGGAGCCTGGAGGCTGCTTCGGATTCTGTGTCTCCCTCTCTCTCTGCCCCTCCCCTGCTCCTGCTCCGTCTCTGTCTCTCTCTTTCTCAAAAGAAATAACATTAAAAAAAATGAAAAAAAAAAGAATTTTGGGACCACGTGTGAAAACATGCACGCGAGCTAACGGATACGTACGTATATACTGCTTAACCAGCTTCATTTCCACGGGATTTGAACACATGAAGGCGAATGCCTTTGCTATCTATCTGTCCGGCCTAAAGTACGTGTCGTGGATGAAGAATTACAGGCCACATTGTGTTACGGGTCTTTCTGACTCTGTCCAAGCCGGCCTCCAGGACCAGTGGAAAACTTCGCACAGTCTAACAAGTCAGCAGCGCCTCGTTTTTTTTTTTTTTCGTTTTGTGTGTTTTTTTTTTTTAAACAAATATATCTGAGGACGCTCCTTCTAGGAGGAAATGCTGAGTGTCGATCACATAATATATGATGTTGTGAGCAGATGTCATGATATTATATGATAAAATATTATGAGCAGATGATATGCTATTTATTATGAGCAGGTGATATATGACGCCATATTACGGTTATGGATGATGATGTATTGTGGTATCCTGGCACACGCGGGAGATTATGTATTCACACACGCCGGCACGAAGAGTGTGATTTAAGAACTCCTCTCGACTCACCTATCTCTGGCTCTGCCAATCACAGGCTCTGTTGCTGAGCGGGACAAAGGATCAAAACTCTTCCAGGCTTGGGACGAAGCCATGTGTGGATTTGGGATTTCTGGGGACTTGGGGCCACGGGCCGTGAGTTCTGAGCGTCTTGCCAAACCTGCCCAGGGCTTTGGGTCTGGAGAAGTCAGTTTTTGGTTCTGTTTGTAGTAAGGATAACGTGGAGAGTGAAATTGCCGTGGGCCAATGGCCTGGCCCAAGGCGCACAGAGAAAGAGCTGGCTCTACTGTGACCTTGAAACTAAATGATAAGGAACAGAAAGGGAATCAAGGAGAAATATGCGTGAGTGAGAGCAGGAACCCTTCAGAGCGCATTGAATCAAAGCGACCACCAGGCGCACAGCAATGCAAATGCTCGGCAGATACACAATCACTCCTGGCCCATTTGGAGCCGCGAAGGAGCCCAGAGGAACTTGACTAAGCCACAGGCCTGACAAACCAAACATCCTCCAATCGATGCAAATCCATTTCCTTATATAAAATTCTAAATGAAGGTCTTGCGGTTCTAAACGCAGGGGTAACATTCACGGGTCAAGACCAGCTGTGGAGTCAGTAGGGTGCCGATGCCCGGGGGTGCGGGCCCTGGAGGGAGCGGGTTAGTGAAGTTCAAATCCAGATGCTCACGCTTCCTGGCCGGGTGACCTCAAGCCAGTTCCAGCTCGCCCTCTGTGCCTCAGTCTGCATAGCTGTAAAATGGGCCTTGGCCATTCCCATCTCACATTGTGGTTATGACGATTTAAGAGATACAAAGTGCCGGGCACCTGGGTGGCTCAGTCGGTGAAGGTTAAGTGTCCCACTCTTGGTTTTGTGGTTCGCGGGTTCATCCCTGCATCAGGCTCTTCGCTGATGGCGCACAGCCTGCTTCAGGCCCTCTGTCTCCCTCTCTCTCTGCCCCTCCCCTGCTCTAAAATAAACAGACATTAAAAAAAAGAAAGAGACGCAAAGTGCTCAGGGCAGTCCTTGGCGTGTGGGAAGCACTCAGCAAATGCCTAGTTTCTATCTTCTCACCAAGGAACCCATTTACTCACCAACTAAAATGCTACTTTTCTCAGGGGGCGCCCGGGTGGCTCAGTCGGTTGGGGCGTCCGACTTCAGCTCAGGTCATGATCTCGCGGTCGGTGAGTTCGAGCCCCGCGTCGGGCTCTGTGCTGACAGCTCGGAGCCTGGAGCCTGCTTCGGAGTCTGTGTCTCCCTCTCTCTGCCCCACCTTGCTCACACTCTGTTCTGTCTCTCAAAAATGAATAAACGTTAAAAAAAAAAAAAACTACTTTCCTTAAAGAGAATTCCTTCTCTGAAACAGCTAAAACACGCTCCCAGAAGCTTGCCTCCCAGAAGTCCTGCCTCAACACCAGAGCTGTGCCGGGGGCACTGCTCTTGTTTCTAGAGTATAGGTGGATCTCCCATGATCACAAATGCTAGAGTCAGTGGGGGGTCTGGATCACATCAGTGTAAACGAAGCACTTAACACTTGTGGACATTAATCACACTCCCCATTTTTGAAACCTTCATCCTTTTTTTTTTTAATAACCTAAGAGCTAGACTCCTAAGCTCAGAAGAAAAGACTCTGATTCTCACTAAAGTGGACATGACTGCCTTTGGTGACCCAGAGTAAGGGCGCACAAGCCTGATCGCTTTTGATCCCCAAGCTGTCGCTGTTACCGCCCTCCCCCCCCCCACCCCTCCCTGGCAAGGCAAGGGGCTTGTCCTTCATCTAAAACGAGATTGTTCTACCTTGGGCCACATCATTCTTTGTTGTGGGTGCTGCCTCTGCATGGCGGGATGTTCAGTGGCATCCCTGGCCTCTACCCACTAGATGGCCAGTAGCGCCATCCCCTTCAGCTGTGACAACCAAAAGTGTCTCCAGACGTTGTCAAATGCCCCCTGCGGAGGCAAAATCGGCCCCAGTTGAGAACCACTGATCTAAAGACTCCTGAGGTCCTCAGGGTCCCCGGCTGCCACGTTTGTGGGGACCAATGTGTACTCTGGGACAGCTTTTCCTGAGTGCTATTCCAAGGAGGGGTAGATCCATAGGCCAGGTTATCACCCAAGCCATTGGAGTGGGATGCTCTTAACACAGTGCTCCCAGCCTTTGATGGATCCATTAGGGAGCAAAGAGAACACAGAGGGGTCTGATGAGGCCGTTAATAAAGTAGATGAAGGGAGGCAGAAAGTGTGGTAAAGAGAGAGTAAATTTTGGACGCAGACAGACCGGACTTGAACCCTGGCTCTGTGACCCTCCGGGGTGGGAGTTTCCCCACCATCAAGCAGGCTTACTGATGTCAGTCTGTCTCTGGCGATGGAATGAGATACTACACCTGAGCCTCTGCTGTGCCTGGTTCTTTGGAGGTGCTCGGCACTAAGGAGCGATGTCCTCTATGCTCGCGTAAACTCTGTATCCCACAGACGCTGGTGACCGTACCGCCATCTATAAATTGATAGCATCTGTACTTTATGCCCGTCTCGCCCCCCCCCCCCCCCCGGAACCATGTCGGATCTCCTGCGGTGTCTTCACTCTTTGCACAAGCCTGGCCCGTCATTGTTGTTCCGCGTCTGCTGAATGATTGCTAAAAACCGGATAAACGTTCCGATGCATCCTATGTCCTCCGGGAGCTCAGCCTCTGGAGGCAGCTGGATCTCTGCTCCCGTGGAGGGCGATGTGGAGGTGTCTCCGGTGGTGACACCCTCAGCCCCCCTTTGTGGGCATTCGAGGGACACCAGGCTTAGAACCCGCATCCCTTGACTGTGGCCACATAACGAATTAAATTAGTGGCTTCCGTCCACACACGTGTGTATTTTCTCACGGCTCTGGGGGTCAGGCCTCTGAGCCTGGCTTAGCTGGGCAGAGTCTTCTACGAGACCAGTCAAGGGACCAGTTGGCGTTGAGGTCTCCTCTGGAACCTTGAAGGGGGGGAGATCTGCTTCCCAGCTCACGTACAGGGCTGTTGGCTACGGGCTTCTCCGTAGGGCAGTTCACAATGTGGCTTCACCCGCACCAGCAAGGGAGAGACCGCTGGCAGGAGGGGAGTCTCAATCTACATCCTATTGGTTGGAGTCAAGTCACGGGTCCTGCCCACACTCAAGGAGAGGAGATTACACAGGGTGAATCCCAGAAAGCTATGATTATTAGGGGGCATCTTATTAAACCCTATATAGGCTTTAACCCTACAGTAATAGGTCCTCTTACTGTCCCCATTTTACGGAGGAGGAAAGGCTCTAAGTTGCAGGTGCCACAATAACCCTGTGGCTCAGTTAACAATGACCGAAGGGGACAGCGTTACAACTGTGGTTTCTGTGTTCAGTTCGTGTACCTGAACGGATGTTGTACTCATCATTCTACGTTTTACACAGACCTTTACCAAACTGTTCACAATGACAAGCGCTAGGTAGCAGACTGTGAATGATCAGTTTTTATTTTTTATTCACTTCATTACGCATTTGTTTTTATATTTATTTATTTATTTATTTATTTATTTATTTATTTTAACGTTTATTTATTTTTGAGACAGAGAGAGACAGAGCATGAATGGGGGAGGGGCAGAGAGAGAGGGAGACACAGAATCGGAAGCAGGCTCCAGGCTCTGAGCCATCAGCCCAGAGCCCGACGCGGGGCTCGAACTCACGGACCGTGAGATCGTGACCTGGCTGAAGTCGGACGCTTAACCGACTGCGCCACCCAGGCGCCCCACGCATTTGTTTTTAAAGTAATGCGCACAAAAACATGATTTATAAGACAATAATCCGAGATCGGTCAAGGAGAGGTCAAGACTGAGTCAGGCAGCCATGGTCAAGGCTCACTTTTCTGGAGTCTTTCCAGTTCGCGGTCAGTCTCAGCTAATAGCCGGATTCCCACGCCAGCCTCTCAAGTTCTCTATTTTGGGGAGCCAAGAACCAGCACCCAACTTCCCCACAGACCCAGGATGAGCCTGAGAAACCCAAAGACCGGAGCACTTTTAACGGTTTTGTTGTTACTGTTGCCCAATTTTCACAGATAAGGGAATGAGAAGCGTCACACAAATTACGCAATTGGTATAGAATGTAGTTTTAGGCCCCCAAACAACTCTTGAAGCCAACAGAAGAAGAAGAAGAAGAAGAAGAAGAAGAAGAAGAAGAAGAAGGAAAGAAAGTCAACAGTCTACTGAAGACGAACCACTAATACGTCGCTGGACTGGAGTCAGATCACGGAATGGTAGGGAGGAGGAAGTTTGGCAAGAGGCTGGAATTCTCTTTTAACTCCTGGTATTGGCCGGTGAGGCGTGAGCCTGAGTTTCCCCGGTGGGTCTGGGTAAGGCACTGGATCACAGACTGGGTTTGGGCCGACGTTCTGGGGGCGCAGGAAGGTTGCTGGCTTTGGCGGGTCCTGAGCCGGGGCGGGGGGGGCATTTCCTTCAGCGGTGTCCACGGAGCAGGGAGCCTAAGTTCTGCTTCTATTATGCAGCCTCCAGGAAAGGGCTGGCTGGGGTGGATTAGCCAGGGTGGGCCGGCCCAGTGAGCTCATAGTTTAAAATAATGGAAGTTCAGGGCGCTTGGGTGGCTCAGTCGGTTGAGCATCCGACCTCGGCTCGGGTCATGATCTCGCTGTTTGTGAGTTCGAGCCCCGCATCGGGCTCCACGTTGACAGTGTGGAGCCTGCTTGGGATTCCCTCCCTCCCTCTCTCAAAATAAATAAATAAACTGGAAAAAGATAATGGAGATTCACTTCTCGCTCATCCCATTTGCCCGGTGCAGCTTATGTGGTGCATGCCTCTGCTCATGGAGGTCACCCGGGGACCCAGCTGGAGGAGGAGACACGCTGATATAAAACCGTCACAGCAACCCGCGTTTCCACCACCCACGCAGCTGAGGAAGAGAAAGGTAGAGGGCAAGCACCGGGAATTAAAATGCTTTGGCCGGGGGCGCCTGGGTGGCGCAGTCGGTTAAGCGTCCGACTTCAGCCAGGTCACGATCTCGCGGTCCGTGAGTTCGAGCCCCGCATCAGGCTCTGGGCTGATGGCTCGGAGCCTGGAGCCTGTTTCCGATTCTGTGTCTCCCTCTCTCTCTGCCCCTCCTGCGTTCATGCTCTGTCTCTCTCTGTCCCCAAAATAAAAATAAACGCTGAAAAAAAGAAAAAAAAATGCTTTGGCCGGAAACCAAAGCAGTTACCTTTGGTCACGTTTGCTTGGCCCAAACCGGTCACGTGACCACACCTCCTTTCAAGGAACAGAGAGTTTATAGCCCCCTGAATCTGGAAGTAGGGACCTAGATATCGATGAGCACGATTGGTGTCTACCACCCGGGTCCTGGAGTTGGTTGGGGGGGGGGGTTCGGAAACCGAGATTTGGGGGTTCTGGGAAATTGGGTGCCCGGCAGTGGTTTCTCCCAGAGTATCAAATTCATCAGTGATTGTGGGTCGCAACTTTCCCACTCCCGTCCTTACTGTTGTGGTGCCTGTTTATAGTTTTTAAAGGGTATCCACAAATATCTCGCTTCACCTTTCTTTCTTATTTTTCCTTTTTCATGATCGTTTATTTTTGAGAAAGACAGAGAGCGTGAGCGAGGGAGGGGCAGAGAGAGGGGGACTGAGGATCCGAAGCGGGCTCCACACGGACGGCAGGAAGCCTGATGCGGGCGTCGAACTCGTGAACCCCGAGATCACGGCCTGAGCCAAAGTCGGACCCTCAACCGACTGAGCTAACCAAGCACCCCTTAATCTTTTCAGTAAGATGAATGGATATGTGTATTTTACATTTAGCCAGGTACCAGGTACTTTCCATAAATTGCCTCACCGAAGCCTATAAGCGTTAGAGTAGATGAATGCCCATTTTGCGGGCAGCACAACTGCGGCTCAGCGAGGCCAAGTGACTTGCCCCGAGCTGCCCAGGCACCAAGCGGATTTGAACCAGGGTAATACACGGCCATGCTTCCAACTCTGGCCATGCCTTTCTCTTCAGGAGGGGGAAAGAGGAAGGTCCAGAGGACACGGATAGGGCTGATTATGTGAAAGCAGACCCCGAAGTCAGCTGGAAAACCCCTGATTTGATCATCAAGCGGACCCAGTGACCACCCTGGGAAAAAAATCCTAATTTCTGAAACCATTTACCTGTTTCCTTTTCCCACGGGGGTATCTCGATTTGTCTCCGGGACAGGCATTCACAGACAGAGCAGGGTCAGGGTGGGTGTCCCGCCCTGGCCCCGGGGGGCAGGTCCCCTCTCCCAGGAACCCGAGGCGGGAAGGGCGAGCACCTCAAGGCTGGAGGTCGTGTCCCGCCTGCCTCATTGCAACCTCCGGCCCCATCTGTTTCTCTGCGGCCTCCGGAGACTGCTGACCTGACCCCTTTCACCAGCGCTTAGAGGAAGCAGTTTTGAAACATGCTTGTGTCACGGAGCCCCCTCCAAACCCCTGAATCAGAGGGCAATGCGCGCGAGCAGCGTTGTTCCATAGAACTTTCCGAAATGATGGCCGTGCTCCGCACGGTCCAGGACGGCAGCCACCGGCCGGGCCACGTGGGGCTATGGAGCACTTGGAATGTGGGTAGTGAGATTTAAGAAAGGGATCCTGCACGTTGTTAGATTTAAAGGCAAACAGCCACATGCATTGACTGAAGAACGCAGCGTGGGGACAGTGCCTTCTAAAGGGCAGGACACGCCTTGAAGTCATTTCCAGACACAGGTTTAAGGAACCCTGAATCCCACGGTGAGGAGGCACACCTCCCGTTTTCACAGAGAGAGCAGAGACGGGTCTGGAACCTTCGGCAGGTGCGAGAGCCTTTGGCTTAACCCAATAGGCTCCTTTGTTTTGTTGTTGTTCGTATTTCTTTGTAGGGTGGCCATCAGTGCACGGCAAGAGACACTGGGTTTTCATTCACGCTCACGATGTATGGTTTCGTTTTTTTTTTTTTTTCAACGTTTATTTATTTTTGGGACAGAGAGAGACAGAGCATGAACGGGGGAGGGGCAGAGAGAGAGGGAGACACAGAATCGGAAACAGGCTCCAGGCTCTGAGCCATCAGCCCAGAGCCCGCCCCGGGGCTCGAACTCACGGACCGCGAGATCGTGACCTGGCTGAAGTCGGACGCTTAACCGACTGCGCCACCCAGGCGCCCCTGTATGGTTTCGTTTTAAAAGAACGATTTAAAAAGAAAAGGAAAACGAGTCGAACAGCATGATGACTAGAGTTAAATAATATTGAATCGCATGCTTAAAAATCGGCACGAGAGTAGACCCTTAAATGTTCTCTCCACACCAGCAGCCACAAAATGGTCATTAGCTGGGGGTGAAAGATGTGGTAACTAATCTTATTGGGGTGAACGCTTCACCATACACCCCCGTATGGAGCCACCCCATGGCACGACGTTACCTGTCAGCTGCGTGCCACCTGCACGACGTTACCTGTCAGCTGCGTGCAGAAGAAACGAAACAAACCGCAAAACGGGGAAACAAACGACGTTCGGACATTTAAATTCTATATACGGTATCGAGAGTCAATGTGTTCCAGCACCCACCCACCCGAAGGGATCTCAACCATTTAATCCTAAACCAAAGGAAATGGCTAGGGACCTAAAACGCACTCAGAAGGATTTCCTTCACGGAAGCGTCGAAAATAAGCAAATTGCGTCTGTTCTCCATGCACCGTGGGTGACACGCATGGTCACGATATCAGGACAAGTAAGGGAAAGTTTTCGAAGCGTGGCGGTATGTCTACAGGAGAAGAAGCAGGGGGTATGGGTATAAGAAGGATAAAGAAGTTCTTCAGATCCGTTCATGCTCAATATTACGTTTATTGATGGGAGTTGGCGGGGAAGGTACATTATATGAAGACTTTAAAAAACTGTGCATAGATGGGGTGCCCGGGTGGCTCAGCCGGTTGAGCGTCTGACTTCAGCCTCGGGTCACGATCTCGCGGTTTGGGAGTTCAAGCCCCGCGTCGGGCTCCGTGCCGACAGCTCGGAGCCTGCCGCCCCCGACTCTGTGTCTCCTTCTCTCCTGCCCCTCCCCCGCTCCCGCTCTGTCTCTCCCTCTCTCTCAAAAATAAACATTACAAAAAATTAAAAGAAAAAAAAAGCCTGTGCACCTATGTACGATATATTCTCATCTGTTGCATTTATAGTTGGTGCGCGTAAACAGAGATTTCTTATTTGAAATGCGTTCACTTCAATAAAAATATGAAGTCCGTGGAAAAGCAAACACGCAGGATAGAGATACGAAGAAGATTATGATGGAGTGCGTTAAGGGGCAGGTTTCTTCCTAAGTCAGTGCTTTTTAAAAAGAGCCGCTTAATTTTGTAGGGATTTCCGATCCACAGAAAAGCTGCCAAGGCAGTAGAGACAGTTCCCAAAGACTCTTCACCCCGCTCCCCCTGATGTTAATATGTTATGGAACCACAGCGTCGTTGTTGAAGCTAAAGCAATGCACGTTGGTGAATGCCATTAACTAAACTCTAGACGTCTTCTTGGATTTCACCAGCTTTCCACTCATGCACCTTTTCTGCTCCACGGTCCAGTCTGGGGTCTCACACTGCATCTAACCAAGCCAGTCTCTTTGGCTTCTGGACCAGATGCAGAATCCACTCGAGGTGCGGATGCTTCCCCATAAATTCCTCCCGCGCCACCCCTGAGGATTTCATGGTACAGCACGGGTTCACCACCCTCAAGCCCGCAAAGGGCAACATTTTGACTTTGTTCCTTCCCCACAGGTGGCGGCCTATCGCCTTACTGGCCCCATTTGGACCAGGGGCTGTTGGTTTGGTTTGCTTTTCCGCCTGTTTGGGGAGTCATGTGTTTTGTCGGCTCTAAGAACAGGACTTGGCGTTTATCCCTCCTTCCTCCCATTTTGGTGGGTTCAGTGTAAACACTCTAAGGGGACCCCCAGGAGTTTTTTGATTTTAGTGCAGGAGAGCTCAGCGTGTGAAAGACGAGCCAAGAAGCCTCTTGGGGGAGCGAGCTGTGCCTTGAGAGTCCGTAGGTTCTGGGCTAGAAGGGAAAGCTGACAGGGCTTTCCCTGGCGGTGAGGGAGGGTCCTGTGACGGAAGTCTCCATTTAATGCAGTATTTCATCGCCACCAGATGGTCATCATCAATTTCTGCTTGCATGCCACCAGTAATGGGGAGATCACTCCCCTTCAAGACAACTCCTCTCATCTTTGGACAGCTATGAATTGGATTCACAGGGTTCTCTCTCTCTCTGTGTCTTTTGCTCATCGGCTTTCTTCCAAGTGATAGTCTCTTAATCTTTCAAGGCCATAATGCGTTCTCCAAAAGCCTTTCTTTCCCTAAGTTTAAGTATCTTTGTCTCATGGCCGCTCTTGGAAGACAAGCTTTTTCCATTGTCTGCTCCTCCTGAAGTTTGCAATCCAGAAGGAAAAGGAATATTCTGGATGTGGGGCTAACCAGTTCAGAGTAGAGTGGTGGTTCTAAGCCGGGGGTAATTTTGCCCCTGGGGGACATCTGGCAACGTCGGGGGACATTTCTGCCGGTCACAATGGGTGCATGTGTGCGCACGAGTGCATGCGGCTGGCGGGTAGAGGCCAAGGATGACGCCAAAACAGCCCACGATAACCAGGGCACGCCCCCGCCACCAAGGATCATCCCGCCCCAAATGCCCACTGTGCCGTGATTGGGAGATCCTGGAGTTGAGGGCCCTCTCGTATGTTACTGTCCATGCAGCCTCACATGGCATTAGATGGCATTAGTCTTTTTAAAAAAATTTTTAACATATATTCATTTTTGAGAAGGAGAGAGACAGAGGGAGAGAGACAGAGAGCCAGTGGGGAAAGGACAGAGAGAGAGGGAGACCCAGAATCCGAAGCAGGCTCCCGCTCTGAGCTGTCGGCACGGAGCCCGATGCCGGGCTCGCACTCACAAACCGCGAGATCCTGACCTGAGCTGAAGTCAGATGCTTAACCGACTGAGCCCCCCAGGCGCCCCCCCGGCATCCGTCTTGTAGTCGGGCTCTGTCCTTTGGGGCAAGTATTCTGTCGGCCAAAAACCTTTTGAGCTTTTTCTCCTACAGCCCAGGTCTATGAAACAGCTGGTCTAACCCCAAAGCAGAGCAAACCAAGGCAGAAGAGAGGCCGTGGGCCAAGAGACTCTCCAAAAGCGTCCGTGTACTCTGCTCCCTCTGCCCCGTCTCGTACCCTGACACAAGCACCGCGATCCCTGACTCGAATCGCTAGAAAAATGCTAAGAGAGAATGAGCCCAGAGCACTGAAAACACGGGCGGGGTAGCGACCTAGTCGTTTGTATATGCGGACTCTCCTAAGCCTCGAAACAAACTCTGCCAGGTGGGTATTATTGTCCTCACGTCCATTTTACAGATGAAGAAACTGAGGCCCCGAGCTCACCCCAGGCCCCGTGACGGGGAAGTAGCGAGCTCTTCAGACCCGGGTCCTCTGGCTCCAGAATCTGAGCTCTTTGGCATCACACCAAGCTCTTGGGTTCTCCCGACCTCCAGGTTGGCCTCTTCGCGACCCATCCTCCACCCAGCACCGGTGATCCTGTAAAAATGCCAATGTGTCCCATTTCTGTCCCTTCCCTGCAGAAACCCCCCACCCCCACCAGTGGCTACTTCTGCACTTGAGATTTAAGAAAGCTCTTACTACAGTCCGCGCCCCGCCCTCCAACCTGACCTCCCGAGCTCACCCTTTGCATCCGGTTCCCCTCTACTCTTCAAACACACCAGCTGCTTTCCTCCTGGGGCATCTCCGCCGTTGCCAGGCCCTCCGCCTGGACAGCCCTCCCCATGCCCCGCTCTTCCCCAGCTTGGCTCCTTCTCAGCCTTTGGGTTACACTTTGGGGACACTTCCTCGGGGAAGCCTGCCCTGACTGCTCCATCACTGCAAACCCCCCCTCCCCAGTCTTTACCTCTTGTTAGCCTCCGTCACTTTGCCCCCTTGATCTCTGTCACTTTGCCCCCTTGATGTCCCTTATCTTGGTCCTACCATCGGCCACCGTTCTGTTTATCGGTTGACGTTCCGTGTCCCCACCAGCCTGAGAGTTCTGAGAGGGGAGAGAGGGTCCATACCTAATGCCCCGCACAGAGCTTGGCCCATAGCAGGTAATGAAAAAAAAAAAAAAAAAAAAAAAAAAAAACAGAAAAGAAGGAAGTCCTGAGCACGGGGTGTTGTATGGAAACCAATTTGACAATAAATTATATTTTAAAAAACAACCAAAAAAATGAAGTCCCCATTGCTATTTCTGGTTCCCATTTTACAGATTGGAAAGTCGAGGTTCAGCAAGGTCAAGGAATCTCCCTAATCACACATATATAGCGTGTGGGTTGCAGGCGGTGGGCTGTGGACCTGTGAGGGGTCTCAAGTGAGCGTCCAAACTGCAACTCTCATACAGGACCGCCTCACCTAGAACATTCTGCCTTGACCTTATGTCCCTAACACGTCAGAAAAGCTACGAGGAGCAAGGGACGGGGGGGCGAGGCAGAAAGATAGAAAGGCACAAGAGAGAATCAGTGAGGATGGGGGGGGGGGGAGAGAGCGAGCGAGAGAGCGAGCGAGAGCGAGAGAGCCCAGTTTGGAGCATGGAGCGCGGATCGTGGGAGGGAGAGATTTTTCCCATCAATTAACACAGGCTTCATAGAAACGGAAAGTATTCCTGGCAGTCTTGGCCTCTTAATACATCATATCTCTAATCCGCCGCGCCCTCTGACCTTACCCATAATCCCTCCTCTTTTGTACCGCTGCCTAAAACCTTCCTACCCCGGACCCAGTGTTACATCCCTGGTGAGGCCCGAGCAGAAGAAAGCCCCGGTGGCAGGGAGCGGGTGGGGGCGGGGGAGCTGGAAGAATACATTCTCCCGAGTGTTTGACCAACAAAATCTCGCTAAATTCCCCAGCCCGCGCAGTAAACTGTTCTTCTGAAAGGCTCGGGAGCCTCACCCCGTCTCTTTGGAGCCTCCCCAGCCCCCTCCCCTTCCCTTCTTGCTCCCCTGCCGTCGCCGAGACACAAAGCTGGGCCCTGGATTATCTTAATTTCCATATGGAGAGCTGTGTAAGCCAGTTCAATGCATGGCCAGTCATTTTGTTCACAACTTTGCAGCAAGCCGGAGCAAAAGCCGCTGGGAAATTAGCCATTCATCCTATCTCACCTTGTGTGTGCATGCATAGATCAGTAAATACAGAGGCACGGGGAAATCGAGGTTCCTTTGTTAATTACCGCATCGGGCCCTGGCGCGCAGGGGCCGCTTCCCCTGACGCGACCCGCGACTCTTGATTTTCAAGGGGGGGGGGGAGAAAACTCCCATATATACATACACACACACACACACACACACACACACACACAGCATTTGCTTTTAAGCAGCATTGCGCAATAAGGTTTACGCATTTGTGTTTGTCTGGAATTGAGCAACCAGGAGGAGTCCGGTCTTCGAGATGCCTCCCTTACGCGCAGCGCCCGCCCACCCCTACCCCCACCCCCACCCCCACCCCCACCTACACTCCACCCCCTACACTCAGGGATCCACCCCGTCTCATCCCCTACAAGCCCACCTCCATGCTATCTGCGTGCGCGCAGATACACACACACACACACACACACACACACACACACTCTCACACATGGTCTGCCCCTCCCCTCCAGCCCTCCCCAGTCAATGCAAACACCCCTTTGACGGAGAGGTCTCCCACCTCCCCCTTCCCTGTGGCCCCTGGCCTCTAGCGGCCCTGGAATCCTTCCAGGACTCTGGTCCCCAAAGGCGTGTGCTGTCAGCAGGGCCCCCACTGCCTCGGGCCTGGGCTCGCAGCCCCCCCTGCTGTCCCCAAGGCTCCCTGCACCTGTGCGCCCCTCCCACTCCCTCTGATCCGGAGGCCTCCCCAGGCCCCCCTCCTTGACCGGGTGAAGCTCCCGGGGGAGAAACGAGCCCTGGACAGCAGAGGTGGCACTTCTCACCGCTCTTCACCTTCCCCAGGGCCACCTCACCCAGGGCCCCACCACCAAACGCAGGATCAGGAGGGTTCAAGTGCCCAGGAAGCGGAGAGAAGAGAGAGCGAATGGGGTCTCTGGGAAAAGCAGGAGAGATAAGGGAAGAAGGCTCAAGAAGTAGTCTCAAATACCCCTGGAAAGAGCTTCCGGGAGGGACAGAGAGGCCCAGACGGAGACGGAAGTGGAAACAAAGGATGGCGAGGCTCCGGCGGCGTTTGGGTATTTGGGGTTGGCCCCCCTCACAGTGGATAAAGCTTCAGGTCACCCACCTGGCCTCCTGCGGAGCTCAGGCTTGATCCAGGGACTGGAGTGCAGCTGACAGCTGGCTCCAGAGGCTCCTGCATCCGTCTGAGCACCACTTACTCGTCTGAGAAATGGGCCCGGGCCAGGACCTCCCCTGGGGATTGACGTGAGGCTCGAGAGAGCAACCAAGCAGGGCAAGTGGCTGGTGCCGTGGGCACACTCGGCGAACTGGGGAGGTAGAGGTCGCAGTCTGGAATGTAGTAAGTGCTCAATAAACCGCGGCGATTGGAATCATGGTCACCGCAACGCCCGGCATCCAGCAGGGGCTTAAAAATCGAGGGTGCTTGCCTTTGTGGCTGCCAGTGTTACAGTTACTAGTCTACTCCGCTACGTGACCGCTTCTGGTATATTCTGACGCCTGGAATACACTAGGTGCTTAACACATGGTCCCAGCTCCAGCGCACTCCACACAGTGAGAAGCGACTCAGAGAGGGGGGCAGCTCTGACCCGGCAAAAGCTTCCCGGGGATGGGCACATCCCTGCTGGAGCCTGCGGGATGAGTAGGGGCCGGCTGGCAAAAAGAGGCAGGGGGCCCCGCTGCTGTGTGTGGCTGAGGCAGGGCAGGGTGAGGCCCCGGGCAAGTGGGAGGAGCTTCCCCCGTGGCTGGGGAGGAAGAACCTGCACCCGCTCCCTAGGGAAGCCCCCTAGGCAAGAAGGGCCTCTGCTTTTCACAGCTGCTGAGAATTTGGGCTCTAACATCAGCCAGCCAGCCGGCAGGCGATTTTACCACTCTGAGCCTCAGTTTCCTCATCTGTAAAATGGGGGTGACGGTGCGATCTCTCTTAGGGGGTCCATGGAAAGAGACGGATGGAAATTGTACCCGTAAAGCATGAAGCGCAGCGTCTGAAGCCAGGAAGCGGGCCGAGAAGGGTGGGCACCGTAACTTTGAAACCGACCGGCGATCCCCCGCCCCCCAAGCTTATTGCGTTGACGTCATCACGAGGAGCTGGCCCCTCCCTCTCCTGGTTCTGGGTCCCCGGCTCCTTCCGCTCTCCGCCTGGTGAGCTCCGTCCTCTCCCCACCCCCAGCCCGTGCACACGCTGTTGCCCCTGCCAGGAACGCCGACCCCCCCTCCTCTCTCTCTGGTCCGGGCTCTGCAAGCGAAGAGACTCTGAGCCCCTCCCGGGAGCCCCTGCGGTTTCCTGTGCTCTTCACCAAGCCCCGGTACTCAGTGTGGTCACCGTGCCCTGCTTGCCTGTGAGCGTGCGCGACCAGGGAGCCCATAGCAGGGGTCTGGCACGCAGTAGGTGCTCAAGAAGAAACCATCCAGCCGCACAGCTGACCCTGGGGGACATTTCTGGGCCACTTCCTGCAGAGCCCTCAGGGTGACTTCAGAGTAAGGGGCCAAAACGGCTGGGTTCTCTCTTACTCTGAGTCCCGTCCAGCTAAATAACATCCGCCAGGGCGCCCTCCCCGACTTAGGCATCGTCTCCAGGGGCCCCCAGTCAGGGCTCCCCCACCTCCAGGAAGCCTTCCCTGATAACTCTCGGTGGCGTGTGCTCGAGTTCTCTGATCTGCCAGAGCCCGTTGAGATGGCCTTTGCCTTTGGGCGGTTCACACCCTAATCAGGGGCCTCCGCGGCTCACCTCCCCCTGCCGTGAGTGAGTTCGGGCAAGAGCGCTCTCAGGCAGGAGTGATTTTGTGCCTCTCAGTGGTTTCTGGAGGCAGGCTGCCAGGGCACAGCCCTGGATGCCCTATTTATGGCCTCTGGAACCTTCCACCGGGTACTTAACGTCTCAGTGCCTCAGTGTTCTCATCTGTAAGATGACGATAATGGCACCCACCTCTGAGGATCGCCGGGGGATTAACCGGGTTCACGCGTTTAATGGGTGAGCAGAGAAACAGCTCCTCAGGAAGCCAGTTGCTGCCTAAAGCCACTCCCTAGAGCACTTGGGACAAAGCCGAGCGTATCGTAGAGGCTCATCTAGTGCCCAAGGAATGCGTTACTTTGACAGCTGCCCATGAACCTGGGCAAGGTTCTGAGCCTCAGCGTCTGCCTCAGCAAAATGGGAATAGGATTAGACCTGCCTCGGTTGGGCTTGTGGTTGGGGTGTACGGGGTAGGGTCAATAAAACGTCCGCCCCCAAGCAGGACCAGGATGGACAGAAAGGTCTAATACATGTACGATATTTCCTAAGTGCCAGGCCCTTGGATTATGCACCGAATCCTGCCAGCGATCCCAGGAGGGAGGAGCAATCATTGTGGCGGATGAGAAAACCGTGGCACAGAGAGGTGGAGCTCCCCAACCAAAGTCACACAGCTTGAGTGGCAGAGCTGGGGGGTAAACCAAGTCCGCCATACCCTCCCGTCCTTTCTCCTGCCCCGTATCTTCACATCAGCCCATCAACTGCAGGGAGGAGTGGGGGGGGGGGGGATGTACACCTGGTGTATACCTCTTAGGATAACTCTGCGTGCCCAGGGTCTAGAACACGGCCCTCCCTGCACATCGGACCGCCGTCCCGTGTCCCAAACGGGCCTGGCGCCTCGCCGTCCTGCCCAAGCGGGTTCCGGGAGACAGCATCACCCGGTGTTTGAGACCCCAGGCTCTGCAGCAGACAGACCGGGGGTCGCGTCCCAGGTACGCCTCTACTGTGCTGTGTGACCTCGGGCCAATGACTTCCCCTCTCTGAGCCTGTATCACACTGGCAAAGTGGGGGGGGGGAGGGGGAGACTCAGCCGCCCTCCTAGATAGAGGTGGAGTGTAGATTCCGTGAGCCACAGCCGCGACCGGGCGGCCAGCAGCAGCCCTGCCCTCCCGGCTGGAGGCCGCGGGTCGCCTCTTCCCGGGTGTGGAGGGACAGGGCGGAGATTCCGAGAGGGGCCCGGCGGGCTTTCCGGCTGCCGCCCGCGCGGTGTCAGGCGGCCGGTGATGGATCGGCTCGGACACACTCCACAATAGCTCGCAGACACTCTATTACCCGGTGATTGTCTGCCCGGCGGGCCCGCTCGGGCCGCACTGCCACCGATAATGGCCCAGAACAAAGATGGCAGCTGCTTTGTAGGGGAACAGATTTGTGGCAAGTTGAGATAAAATAAAGAGGAAGGAGAGAGGGGAGAGGAGACGGCGGCGGGGGGCAGAAACATAAAAGGAAGACGGAGGGAGCGAGGGGGAGAGAACCGAGGGACAGAAGCCAAGATGTCTCGGGGAGAGAAGGGTGGGGGGGCTCAGGCTGGGGAAGGCAACCTGGAGGGCTGCCTTTGTCCAACAATAATGACGATAATGATGGCGATAATAGTAATGAGGATAATGTGCCGCGAGCTCGTGGTGTCCGTGGAAAGCGCCCCAGTAGCCCGGGCCGAGATCCTTGTCCTCCCTGTCCTTGCGCGTGAGGAGCCGGGGCCCGGCCGCTCTCCTGGGGCCTCCGGAGGTGGTGGCGGGGGTGGGAGTGGGGTGACCACAAGGGTCCACTCCACCGAGAGGTCCGGTTTCCAGCGTGCCATCCTGAGTCTAGGCCCGGAGCAGGTAGAGGGATGGAGGCGGAAAAGGGGCATGCGTTCAGCCAGGGCAGCTCCTGTTGAGAGCTTCCTAAGAAGCCCCCCCAACTCTGTGACTTGGGGGGACATCTCCTGGGCCGCAAACAAAGCCCCCAAATGCGAACCTTTGGCTGGGCCAACGCCGTCCCAGATAAAACCCAGGCTCTTTAGCAAGGAGGGTGGGGGACACGGGTGCTGGGTAGGCAGCCAGCTCTTTCTGCCACACGTGCTTCATGACGAGCATTTACTGAGCACCTATTATACACCTTGACCCGCAGCCTGGGCAACGCCTCACCTGGAAAAGGGGCCGCGCGATCATCCATTCTGCAGATGGGACAACTGAGGTTTGGAGAGCAGGAGTGACTGCTGGAGGCCACGCACAGAAGCAGCACCAAACCCAGGGCCGCCCCATGGCCGAGTTCACTCCCATGAACACCGCCTGGTCCAGATTTCTGCTGGATTTCTCTTCCTTCACCCGGAGAGGCTCCAAACGAGGCCACCACCTTAATATGCAGGGCTGGGGCAGAGCGGGGCAAGAAAATGGGTTTGATGATCGAAGGAGGGAGAAGGGGAAGGGCATGGAGTGAGGGCAGAGGCGCCGGTGACCGTGCTTCTGAGGATGAGGTCAGGGAACCAGCGCCGAGTGCAGCCCAGAGCTGGCACCTAGTAAGTGCTCAGTAAACGCCACCTCTGCGGCAACAGGGGGACAAGGTCGCCAGACCCCTCAGGGAGCCGTGTGGCTAAACGAAGGAGGCCTCCCGAATAATGTGCTCAGAGCACAGCCTGGAAACGGAATGTATTCCTGGCAGTCTTGGCCTCTTAATACATCATATCTCTAATCCGCCGCGCCCTCTGACCTTACCCGTAAGCCCTCCTCTTTTGAACCGCTGCTGCCTAAAACCTTCCTACCCCGGACCAAGTGTCACATCCCTGGGGAGGCCCGAGCAGTAGAAAGACCTGGCAAGGGGGCGGGCGGGGGCCGCGGAGGTGGAAGAATACATTCCCCCGAGTGTTTGGCCGGCAAAAATCTCGCTAAATCTGCAGCCAGAGAGGTAACCCGTGCTTCTGAGAGGCCCGGCGGCCACACCCTCCCTCTGCGGAGCTCTGAGGCCTGTTCCAGATTTGGGTCTGTGTGGAAAAGCCACAGCCCGCGGAATGTCACCTCCGCGTCCAGGCTGCACCGCGCTGGCCTTTCGCTCACCTTTGCGCCAGGCGGGCGGGCACTCAAAGAAATCCCACTAATTTGCTGCACTTCTAACCAAACAAGTGCGGGCAGCGGCTGTCCAAGCACCTAGTGAGCAGGACGCGGGGTCTAAGGCAGTAATAGGATGGGAGATAAGCTGTGCTTGCAAATGTTCCAGCACCCAGGTTTTACAAAGGAAAAGGGAACAGGTGCCACTGCTTTAATAATATGCTTGACTCAGGGGCCCCTGGGTGGCTCAGTCGGCGAAGCGCATGACTTCGGCTCAGGGCACGATCTCCCAGTTTGTGGGTTCGAGCCCCGCGTCGGGCTCTGTGTCGACAGCTCAGAGCCTAGAGCCTGCTTCGGATTCTGTGTCTCTCTTGCTCTCTGCTCCACAAATATAAATAAACATAAAACATTTTTCTTAAATGCTTGACTTAATATATCCAAAATACAGTGATTTTTAACCTGCGATCAATATAGAGATATTTTGAACGTAATATTTGATATTCCTTCCCCCTTTCCTCCCCCGGCTAAGTCTTCAAAATCCAGGCTGCATTTTGCATTTACGACACATCTCAACTCAGGGTCACCTCGTGTCACGGGCTGGGCAGCCACATCGGGCACGGGAGCCACCACATTGGGCGACGCAGTTCGAGAACACGGATATGCTTTTCCCACTGGACCATCAACCAAGTGGGGTTTTTTTTTTTTCATATTTCTTTTTTTCATATTTCAAAGATCTATAGATATTTCATATCTATACACATATTTCATATGTGTATAGATACACATATATTGCTTTCTTAAAAAAATCTGTATATAGATCTCTCTCTTACATACATATGTGGAGAGTATATATACATCTATAGAAATTCTATATCTACAGAAATTATATACAGAGGAATTATGTGTGTGTGTGTGTGTGTGTGTGTGTATACATATATATTATAAAGCTGTTACACCAGCACATTCTTTGATCTGACCCTGAATTTGTTGGCTGATTTCCTTGTCCAGAGGATCGGGCCACTGGGCCACAGTCCAGAGAAACTGGGGTTTTCCTTGTCACCCCTGAGCCGGAGCACAGAGCCTGTCTCCTCTCTGGAGAAAAAGATATATAACGCCAAACGCTGTGAAATTTGCCGCTGTGAGAACAGCTAATTTTTCACACCCAGACGAACTGGCTGGGTTTGTTAAAGCCCAAGATAATCAAATAATCATTATAACTCATCTTCGCCCCTCCTGTCTTTCGCTCTTTGTACCATTAATGCCCCAGTGGGGAGCGCCTCTGGTGAGTTCAGGCCTAGCCTATTTAGATAACCTTCCGGTGGGTCTTCTGAGAGCAAAATATCCCTCCTGGAGTATCTTACAACAAATGAACCAATCCTCCCTAATCTTCTTATCGTTGTAGCCCCTGCTCCAGGCCTGGTTATCTCGCGGGCTTGCAAAAGAGAGAAAGAGAGAGATTTATACATATATATTTATGTTTCATAGAAATTTATATAAATATATATATATATATATATATATATATATGCATGAAATAGTAAAAGGGAGACAGACGCCAGGCAAGAAGCAGACCTCTTTCTTCTTCTCTCCTGCGAGGGAGCCCCGCCGCAGCTGGCCACCACGACCCGCCACAAGAGAAGTTTCTAGCGGCTGCAGCTGGGGGCGCGCAGGGGCTGGGGCAGGGGGTGGCGAGCGCCCCCTGCAGCCGGGCCGGTGGGTGGGGCGGGGCGAGACAGCACCCAATGGGCTCTCCCTGGGGACTCGGCCCCTCCCCCTGCCTCCGCGGGGCCACCTGCCCCCAGTCCCTCCCGCTCACCTCCCTCCGCGCCCCCCCCCCCCCCCCCCCCCCCCCCCCCCCCGCTCTGCCTTAATTTCTGATGGCTATGTTCTTAGCCAAGGAACGAGGAGAGAGGGAGAGAGAGGGAGAGAGAGGGGCATCTTCTAAATAAATCATTTCGTCATGTGAAGAGCTAATCTGCACATAACGGTCGCTATTTATCGGGTTTTTAGCAGTGCATGTTAAATAGTGATATGGAGGCCACATTTACAAAACCCCACTGGAGCGCTGGGAAGGGATTTTTAACTTCATTGCCCAGAAAGAAAAATGGGGAAGACAAAGATAAGACCGCTGTGAAGCTTTGGCCCTGAACCGTTAGCGGGAGCAATTAAGCAGGCAGGGGCGAGGGGGCGAGAGGGCGAGGGGCTCCCTCCCCATCTTCCCCTTCCCCATCCAGATGCGGTCCCACCACCACCCCTCCCGACTCACGCCCTTCCCACCAGCCATTTCTTTTGCTTTTTAAATTTTTTTTAATGTTTATTTTATTGTTGAGAGGCGGTGGGGGGGGGGGGCAGGGGCAGAGAGAGAGGGAGACACAGAATCCAAAGCATGTTCAAGGCTCTGAGCTGTCAGCCCCGAGCCGAAGGCCGGGCTCGAACCCACGAACTGGGAGATCATGACCTGAGCGGGAGTCAGGCCGCCCAACTGACTGAACCACCCAGGCGCCCCCCCACCCCACCCCCCACCGCCAGCCACTTCTATCTCAGAGCCTGGAGTTGGACAGGTGGGGTTTGAACACAGCCGCTACCCCTAAATTTGTCCCCTGGTGCCTCAGTTTCTCCGACCAATTCCTCAAACAGGAGTCCTTGACACCTGAAAGGGAAAAAAAAATTATTAGCTCTGATATACAAAGAGGAACTTGCAGCCCCCAAATTGGTAGTAATATCCAAAGCAAGATTGCAGATTTCTTTCCAAATTATTTGCCACAGAAAATTGTCTTTAATGGGGGACGTGGGTGCCTTTTAATGTGTTGGATATGCTGTGGGGTGGGCTTCCCATTGTGAGCGCGCTTAGAGCCCCCGGAGTTCTTGCACGGCTCCAATGTTCCTGCTGCTCTCGCTGATAGTAATGATACCAATAATAATATAATAATATCTTCTTCCCTTTTTTGGGGGGTGCGTGCCTTGTGCTGGCGACTCTGTTCTGTACTTTCCATGTGCCCTTTTAGGTGATTTCAGCTTATTTCCTTCCTTGCCTCTGCACCCCGTCCCCCGGAAGATTAGCTTGGGGTTTTTTTGTGCCTCGCCGGGCAGATGAGGACTTGAAGTGGGCGATTGATTTCAAAGATCGAGACCATGGCTCAGAAGGATCCCATCCGTGGAGGCCGGCCGCGGGTCGGGCCCCGAGACTTCTGGGTGGGACCCAGGCGTGAGGCTTGGAACCCTCAGGTGGGGGCAGGGGGGACATCGCTAGGGCCGCCCTGCCGCGGACCGGCGTGCTTTGCAAGGTGCGGAGCCCCCCGTCGACCGGAGGCAATCAAGTTCAGATGTCCTAGAAGGAAGGCCTACCTGGGGCACGAAGGTGGGTTAGATTCTGGATTCGAATCCTGGGCCCTGTGGTCATGCACCCGCCAGGCCTCAATCTCCTCACCTGTAAAACGGGATGGTTGGGGTAGATGGAGAGACTGTGTGATGGGAGGGTCACTGGCAGGTAATAACACAGACAGCTGCCACTCAGGGTGCACAGGCCAGGAATCTGTAGATGAGCGTTAAGGGGGCGGCCCCGGGGTTCAAGTCCCAGCACCGCCACTTACTAAGCTGTGTGACCTTGGGGACATCGCTTCACCTCTCTGTGCCTCTGCACCTCATCTGTGAAACGTACCTGCCCCACTGGCCTGCTCGGGGTGTTCGAGTGTGAGCTCCTCAGCTGGGCTTTCTGTTCCAGGAGAGCAGGGCCGAGGCCTTGGGCTTCTCTGCCTCCCTCGGGGCTCAGGGCTGGCCTCATGATCAGGGTGAGTGAATAGAGTGTTTGTTGAATGACTTGTAAATATGCAAATAGTAATTACCGCCAGAAGCCATGGTGGAAGCCGTCAGTGGCGCGCAAGTCGCTTGGTCTCCTCTAGATGGTTCGGGGGACGGCTCTCGGATGTGACGTTGGGATCTTTCCTTTCTCTGCCTGAGCCCTTCCGGTGGCCGCGGGGGTGAACTCAGTCCCCACACAGGGTGGGTCAGGAGTGCCAGGAAGGTGGTGACCCCAGGAGCAGTCCTCCATCAGTGAGTGATGGGAGTGAGCGGTCCCCTGCTCATCTCCTCCCTGCCTGGCTGTCTCCCTCCCTCCCATATGCTTCTTGGGACCACCTCCCACAGAAACTCCTGTCCTTGTCGCAGGGTCTGCTCTGCGGGCGACCCGGCCTGGGCAGGCAGCCGACCTCTGCAATCCACTGATGCTCCTGAGTTCACCTGTTAGCAAAAAAAATATCTTCTCACATTTTTACATTCACGACTCTGGTCAGCACGGTGAAGAAATACAGGGGTGTGGAGGACTTCCAGAAAGTAGATCTGCCTGGTCTTGGGGTGGGGGTGGATCCCCTATGGAGATGTTGAATCGAAATCCGGAGGAAAGGTAGGGCTTTGCAGGGGGTGGGGGAAAGGACATCCCAGGCGAGAGGAACAGGCCGTGCAAAGGGCCGGAGGCAGGAGCCTGGTACATTTTTGTCGGAGAGTGAAGGGGACCCGTGCCCTTCGGTTTACTGTATGACGTCCGGAAAGTCACGTCGCATCCCTGAGCCTCAATTTCCCCACCTGTCAAATGGTCCAAAGCCACCTACCTGCTCCCTTGCATTACTGCTGCAGAACGGGGTCTGGGAACTTAGAGGTTCAAAGTGGGAAAGGCGACCTGGGAATGTCACCCAATAATCACGGTACGCGGATGCTTTCAATGGCCGCTGGTCGTGTTCCTTCCCTCGCGGCACCATGAAGACCCTGTTTTGCTCCCTGCTCTTTCTCCAAAGCCTTTGTCCTCATTGAGTGACATCCTAATGGAAGCGAGTGTTAAAGAAACAAATATACACGTATTTGCAAAATAATACAAAGGCAGTAATGCATTTTCATGAAGGAAAATAAAGAAGAATGTGCAGTGTGGGAGAGAGAACACATTTTAGTTAAGGCCTCAGGAGCAGAGACTCGAAGCGGGTGGAAGAGCTCACCATGCAAACATTGGGGAAGAGCGAGCGGGGCGGCAACAATGGCAGGTGCAAAGGTCCTGAGGCACAGTGACTTGTTCAAGGTAGAGCAAGGAGGCCAGATAGCTAGGACAAGTGGGCAAGGAGGGGTGGGAGGCGATAGGAGCAGAAATCGGAGAGGTCATGGGGGTTTAAATCCTACCGAGCACTGAGGACCCGTATGAGGAGTCTGGCTTTTAACCTGGGTGAACTGGCAGCCGGGAGTCAAAGCTGGGGTGGGCGGCATCATCTGATTTTTACTGGAAGATCACTCTGGCCTCTGTATGGAGGATGGTCCATCGGGGGCGGAGTCAGGGAGGCGACTGATGCGCCCGCTTCTTGGCCTACACCCCACCCCATCCCGCCGGACCCCTGCTTCCCACACACGCGTCCCTCCAGTGCCCAAACCCCAGGCCGCCCGCCGGCCGGGGGGTGATGGGCTGCAAATGAGTGGGCAGGCAGGCGCCTGTAATTTCCACAAGTGCCGTGGGTAAAGGCTGTGGCGGTGCGCAATTAAGCTCTGAGCTTTAAAAACATGGTAATAAGGGGATACGGGCCGAGGAGGCAGTCTGGTAATTTAAATGATATCCAGCTCGAATATGGAGTGTCTAAATGTTCTCTTCCAGAGATTTATATCGGCATAGACCTGCCTCGTTCATTTATTTAGTTAACTAGCTCCTTATTGGCGCGTCCTCCCAGCCGCTCTCCGATGGAAGAGACAGAGAGAGGCCTGGTGGCCGCTGGGGGCGTCTGCATACAGGGCTGGTGGGGGCAGGGGCAGGATAAGGAGCGCAGGGACCACTTTCCTGGGCTGAAGGCCTCCCCTGTGTCTTGCGTTCGAAGGATCTCTCTTGAGCACTGGCAGTTGGGCTGTATGAGGCACTTCCTGGTGCCCATGAGGAAACTGAGGCACAGAGAGGAGAAGTGACTTGTTCAGGGCCACACAGCCGGGGGTGAATCCAGATCCCGGGCTTCGCCCGCGGCCTAACGTTGATAATCCGCTCTGGACTTTTTTCGTTGTTTCCCAGCGAGTGCTTACGGAGCCATCCGAACTTGTCTGGGGGTCCCGCGCACAAACTCATCACCCCATTCAGGCTCTCCAACCCGGGTGGGACCTGATAAATCATAGAAGTCAGGGGTCTCAAACTCAGATGCTTCTCGGGGGGTCAGCCGATGACAGAAGTCTGAGAGGGCCGCGTGCAGGGAAAATCGGCCGGCCCCTTGCCCTGGCTTTCTTTTGCTTTTCACTTCGGTTAGAGACACGGGCATGGGAAATAGGTCACTTTCATCCAGGAGTGGCAAGGCGGTGGTGGGGGGTCACTAACACCCGCCTCCGGCCGTGGGGAGCCAGTGGGGCGTGGTGGGGACCGTGGCATCCTGCAGGGCATATCGGCCCTGGCCAGTTGCTGGCCCCCGGAACGTGGACCCGCTGTTGCCACAACGTCAAGTTGTTCAAGGATGCTGGTTTCATAAGGCATTGCCCTTCTCATTGGTGAGGTCCGCTTGTTAGAAGACACTGCAAAGGAAAACACATCTTGGCTCCGGCTCCTGTGCAACCCTGTTCGCGGCATCGAAGTCCAGCCCGGTGTCTGCATGTTACAGGTGGGATGGCTGAGGGCCGGGGGCGGGTGGGATGTCGCCAGGACCACACGGGATTCACGGGCTTGGAGAGGCGGACCCTGAATCTAGAACCCAGTGACCTTCGGCCGGCATCGAGACCACCCATTGGCCTTGGACCAGGCCCGCCAGGGAGCCTTTCTTTGCTGTCCTCCCACGTCCCTTAGTGGCCCCCATCCTCCCGGGTCCAGCCTCCACCCCTCCCCTGCTAGGAGGCCTGACTGACTCCCGCCGTGCCCCCCGGCAAACTCCGAGTACTCCCCAAACCATTCATTTAGTATCTTCTTCATGGTTTTGCTCTGTCCGAACACGACATGTGCTGTTATTTCTGAAACCTCGGCTTTAAACCAATTCCTTAAAAAAACAAAACAAAACGCCAACACATTATTATTTTTTTAATTTTTTTTTCAACGTTTATTTATTTTTGGGACAGAGAGAGACAGAGCACGAACGGGGGAGGGGCAGAGAGAGAGGGAGACACAGAATCGGAAATAGGCTCCAGGCTCTGAGCCATCAGCCCAGAGCCCGACGCGGGGCTCGAACTCACGGACCGCGAGATCGTGACCTGGCTGAAGTCGGACGCTCAACCGACTGCGCCACCCAGGCGCCCCACCAACACATTATTTTAAAAGGAAACTGAGGAACAGCGCTATACATGGAATATCGCTTTGCCATAGAGAAAAGATAACAAATGAAATACGGTGAAACCAAAGCCATACTATCCTCTTCTTTTTAAGTTTTTTTTTTCTTTTTGAGAGAGAGAGAGAGAGAGAGAGAGCACGAGCGGGGTAGGGGCAGAGAGAGAGGGACAGAGGATCTGAAGCGGGCTCCATACTGACAGCAGAGAGCCCGATGTGGGGCTTGAACTCACGGACCAGGAGATCATGACCTGAGCTGAAGTCAGACACTTAACCAGCTGAGCCACCCACGTGCCCTTTATTTCCTTCTAACTGGCCGCCAAACATGAGACCTGTTCTCTCTTTGTTGAAAAAGACACTAAGCAAACCTACCCAATGGCCAGCAACTGCACACTTACGTATCCCAGCTGAAATAAGGTCACCAGAAGGCACGTGCGAGAATATTCACGGGGGCTCTACTGGTAACAGTGCCAGACTGGAACCTGCCCACGTGTCCGGCAACGGGACGCTGGGTAATAACCACCATCGTGGTCACGCGATGGAGTATTACACAGCAATGAAAAGGGAGAACCGCGAGCACGCTACGGAGCGGATGGATTTCTGGGACATGATGTTGAGTGAAAGACGGGGACTCAATAGGGTACGAAATCGTTCCTCTGCTGACGAATGGGTACATAACACGTGGCCCATCCATGCAATGGAATACGATCCGGCCATGAAAAGAAACAGAGTGCCAACACCTGCGACGACACGGGTCAACTTTGGAAATAGGACGCTAAGTGGGCAAAGCTTGACACGAAAGGTCACATGCCGTGTGACTCCATTTATGCAAAATGTCCAGACGAGGCAGGTCCATTGAGACGGAAGGCGGATTGGGGGTGACGGCTGAAGGATATGGGGTTTCTTTTTAAGGTGATAAAATATTCTAAAGTCGATTGTGGTGACGGTTTTACAACCCTGTGGATATAGTAAAAACCATCGAATTTTACACCCGAAATGGGTGAACTGTATGGTGTGTGAATTATACCTCAATACGTTTTTTTGGAAGGCACACCCTCTACGATTCCCTTTGGCCGGAGTTCAAGAAGAGGCAAGACGAATCTTTACCTGGTCACGAGCCCTTTGGTTGGAAGACGTCACTTCCCCTTTCCGAGCCCCAGGAAACCCCCTATCTGGAAAGCGGGGGGCTATGGGGGCAGCTTTCTCACTGACCGACGTGAGGCGAGGCACGTCAACTGAGAAGTCGTGTCCCGGTGAGTCGACACTGTTTTCGTTGCACCAGCAAAAAGCCAGCGTGGTGTTAAGACCCCGAGAATCGAAGAAAGACCTGACTCCATGCCCAGGATAGTATCTGGTGTGCTGCTGGTGCCCGGAGAGGGTTTGATGGACCTAGCTGTGCGACCTTGGGGCAGTCCCTCTCCACACGGAGCCTTAGTCCCACTTCCGGCAGATGCAGACAATAACGGTGCCTCCCCGGTCACCCCCCGGGAGGCTTAAATGGGATAATGCCTTAGAGCTACACTTCTCAAGCTACAACCCCTGCATGAATCCCCCGGGGATTTTTTTTTTTTTTTTTAAACACAGCTTCTGATTCAATAGATCATGCATTTCTAAACAGCTCACGGGTGATGATGCTGAGGCTGCACGTCTGCGGACCACACTGAGTAGCGAGCGCGAAAGCGCTTCGCCCGTCGAAAGTGCTCGATAAATACGAGCGGTTTTCAGTAACGGCGGGGCGTCCCTGCAGCCTTAGATTTTTGTCTCTCCAGTCTGTTCCACTCACCCGGCCCCCCTCCCCTGCTCCCCGAGGGGGGGCAGGGCCCCCCCCCCCCCCACTTCTCTCCTACGTTTCCCTCACCCTCGTCCTGCCGCACATGCGCGCAGGGGCTGTGTCACCCTTCCAGCCACCGGGGCAGGTTCCTGCTGCCCGGAGATGCCTTGGGTAGGTTTTTAGGAACAGCTGCCAGCAGCTGAGATGTAATGACTGCCTGGGGAGTCGTTAGGAGATAATTAATATTTGCAGCACCGAGCTGTGACTGCCGAGCTCCTCCCACCCACAGAGCTGGGGCCTCTGGCCCTTCTCGGGCCAAGGACCCCGGACCCCGGGGCAGAAGCAGCCTTGGGGCAGGGGAAGGACTCTGGACGCAGGGGCCGGGGAGGGGTCATTGGGGGCATTTGTGGGGGCTCCCCCTGCACCCAGCCGTTAGGGCTGGTGACTTCCAGAGGCCTCCAGGCCAGACACATCATCAAGTGGCCAAAGGGCACCAGGGCCGGGGCTCAAGGTGGCCACGGTGCCTCCTTGCACCTGAGGCCAGCTGGCTTCTGGCGGTTGCCATGGTGATGGCCGTCCCCAGCAGTTGGGCAAGGACGTGTGAGTGTGTGAGAGAAAGATGGTCGGTACCGGCTCCCTCCGGCTTTCCATCTGTGAGGGGCAGACATCTCAGCCACCCAGAGCTACCCCCCTTGACGTTCGGAGACAGCCCAGCTGCAGGCCTGGGCTCTGGTCTGCCACAGGGCATCGGGTGTGCACCGTTGAGTCCACTGGAGCCTGACTGCTCTCCCAGCCCGAACGCTTAGCAGCTTTGAGCCCCACCGCAGACAATCGAACTTTCCGGAGCCTCGGTTTTCAGGTCTATAAAATGGGGTCAATCATGCTCAGAGGGTTGTGGTTCGGACTGGGATAATATAAGCAAAACACTTACTTCTCCCTGAGAACGGGACCTTGTTGCTCCCGGGAGGGGCGTCCCAGAGGTTTAAGAGGCAAGGAGATTCATTCACCTTCCGTGGTGTGGACTCACATCATTTATGAAGGGCTTACGGTGTACCCGCACTGTGCTCCATTGGTGACACATAGACCTTCACCGATTGCTTTCTGAACATCAGGTGGCCCAGCACATTTAATTCCTGCACCGTTCATGCCGAGTTAGCTTTATACCCCCACTGTACATATGGGGAGACAGAGGCTCAGAAGGTCAAGCCACTTGCCTCCCCAAGGTCATATAATGAGGACGCCGAAGAACTGGGGTTGCAACTTCCAGACCCACACCTGCCCGTCTACATCGCGGTTGTCCAGGCGGACCTGCCTTCACACCCCGACTCTGCCATGCCCTTGCTGCGTGACCTTGGCCAAATTACTTTCTGGGACGCGGTCCTTTCTCTGTAGAATGGGGACAATAGAAGAACATACCCCACTGAGTTCCTGTGTGGATTAAAGTAGACGTGTGTTAAGTATGCGGTGTCCCCCAGTGGCGTCTATTATTTTCATCGTGGTGACCATCATGTTATTCCTCCACCTGTGGGGACTGGACCCCGTCATCTCTGAGTTCCCAGCTCGGGCCATCACCCCCCGTGTGGGAATGGCATGCTCCTGCCTTTTGACATTGCGCATCTTGGGCTGGTTCGGGTGGCCCGGAGATGAGCCCCTTTGGGGGAAGGCCAGGGCAGCAGAGGCTGCTTTTCCCCCTCAGCCTGCTTTCTAATCATCTGGTTGTCGCCACCATGAAGCATCAGGCCGGTGTGTGAGCACGCAGGGGGAGGAAGGGGGGGGCGCCTTTCCCTGGGAGGCCGCCTTCTGTCACTACACAAACACACACACAGCACCCACGTTTGCTTGGAAATGGAGCAAGGCTTTAAATACAAGCAGACGGCAGAGACCGAGGCAGAGGACTGGCTTCCGTGGGCTTCCTTGGACCTAGCTGGCTGCGGCCGCCAGCGACGGCCACTCAAGAAGCGGCTCACGTTCCCTGGTCCCTGCTGCCCGCAGCCTGGGCTGACCTAGCACCGCTCCAGACAGCAACTGGAAGGCTGTGCGGGCTGCGGTGTTTGCCTGGCACCCGCCGCTGCCCCACTGGAGGGCGGCGAGGGGCCTCCAGAGGCCATCGTGGCGGTCCCCCGCTTCTGAGCAGCATTTCTGGGCTGAAGGGTAGCCACTGTGTGCCTCAGGCTGCATAGACCTGGGGCATGGGGATGGCTTCGCCACTCCTGGGAGTAATCACGGGTAGAGCCTTGGGAGACACCTGGGATGGGAGACGGACAGGCCTGGGGCCACACCCGACTCAGCCCCCCAGATGCTGTGTGTCCCTGGATAAGTCCCCTCACCTCTCTGGGCCTCCCAAACCTCCCTATTTGTAAAATGGCAAGTGTAATAGTGTGTACACATTGGGTAGTTATGACAGATAACCGCCAAGTATATAGAGTTTCCGACATACAGATGGGCTTGCCCACGGATGTACGTTAGCATGGCCATTATTATTCACTACGTGATTGTGAACAAAAATACCTGACCTCACTTTCCAAATATGCCCGATGAGCATAACTGCATACCGACCCCAAAGGAAGTGAGGAATCCATGTGGCTAAATATACTCTCATCTTGGGGCTGCTGGGTGGCTGGGTCGGTGAAGCGTCCGACTCCGGCTCAGGTCATGATCTCATGGTTTGTGGGTCCGAGCCCCGCATCGGGCTCTGTGCTGATGGCTCGGAGCTTGGAGCCTGCTTGGGGTTCTGGGCCTCCCTCTCTCTTTGCCCCTCCCCGGCTCACGCTCTCTCTCTCTCTCTCTCTCAAAGATAAAAATAAACATTAAAAAAATGGTTTTTAATACATTTTCATTTTAACCCCCCACCCTCATTCTTGCACAAGTAACAGGGTAATAGTAATAACAATAGCTAAGATTTGGGAGCACTTACATTGACTTAAGCCTGTGCCATCCAAGAGGTAGCCGCTGGCTAATTCAATTCAGAGGGAAAAAATGAAAAATTCATCTCCCTGTGGCACAGCCACATTTCAAATGCTCAATAACCACCTGAGGGTCGTCGCTACGTTGGACAACCATGTTGGACAGAGCTGATACAGAATATTTGCATCACCGCAAAGTTCTTTTGGACCCCGTGGCTTTCAACCAGCATGTCTCAGACCCAGTGCACAGGACTTAGCTGGGATAAAGAGGGTTAAAATGCAGACTCAGGCTCAGGCTGTCAGCAGTGGAGCCCGAGACGCTGCCTTTCTGTTTCCCAAAGTCTGGGGGCCACGCTTTGAGCAGTGAGGCTCTAGAGCCGGCCTGCCCAGTACAGTGGCGGTTAACCACATATGGTCGTGGCGCCTTCAACCTGCCATATGTTCAAATCCAGATGTATGGCAAATGTGAACCGGGCGCTGGATTTCAAAGACTTAGTGCCCCCCCCATCTCAAATACTTTTTTTTTTTATTGATAATATGTTGAATCATAGCCTAGATCTATGGGGTTGAATAAAATATATTTAAAAATTAATTTCACCTGTTTCTTCTTACTTTTGCTCTTGAATAAGGCCAGTGGAAAATTTAGAATCACATACGTGGCTCACATCTTTCCACCGGAGGGCATTGATCTTGGCCTGTCTGAGGGCTATTTATGAAGTACCTCATTTCAGATGTACGGTTTTAACCAATACATCATCACCTTTTCCTGTCCTGTTAGTCTCCTGCCCCTGAACTGTCTCCTGAGCACTTCTCGCTCCAACCAAAGGGTAAAATCCCTGATCGGAGGGGCTGTGTCTGTCTGCCCCTTTCTACCCATCACAGCACAGAACATCACCCCCTCTTGTTTTCATCTGCCCAGCAACACTGGCTCCTCCCGAGGAAACAACAGCTTGACCTTTTTTGGAGCTCTCCCTTCCCCCACACTCAGGTCACATGATTTCAATGGAGCTCGCTTCTGGGCACCATGATGGGTCATGTGGCCCAGGTTTTGACCAATCAGAGTTGGTCGGTTTCGACCAATCACAGCACTCCATCCCTAGAACATTGATTGGTTCGGTGGCAACCACATGACCACATGAGCCAAGCCAATGAGATGCAGCCGCTGAACTCGTTTGAAATCACCAGGAGCTTTTGGGTGGACTTGAAGGAGGTGGGGGGTTATGAACCAGCAAGTGCCTGGGCACCCTGTTGAGTGAGCCCGTCTGAGAATGGAGTCTGTTGAGGTGGGAAGAGATGAGTTTTCAGCCATATCTGAGCGCTGGAGGTAGCCCTCTGGATCACTTGGCTTCCTCCTCTTTTTCAGTTATACAAGTCACTAAATGCTCCCACGAATTATTTTTTTTTTTTAATTTTTTTGTTTATTTATTTTGAGAGAGACAGCACGAGTGGGGGAGGGGCAGAGAGGGAGAGAGAGAATCCCAAGCGGGTTCTGTGCTTTCAGCGCAGAGCCTGACGCGGGGCTTGAACTCATGAAACCGCGAGATCGTGACCTGAGCTGAAACCAAGAGTCATAAGCTTAATTGACTGAGCCACCCAGGCGCCCCTATTTCAGTATTTATGAGCTTTCGAGCTGTTTTTGCCAATTGTAATCAAAAGAGTCTAGATACCTAATATATGTCCATGAGGAACTTAGGTATTGGTGTCTTGGCAAGAAGGGCATGGAAGACAGATCAAGTCTACAGTCTTAGTTGGAGCTGCCAAGAGGATGATTTCCTGACAATCTTTTATTTCAGTGTGGAACCATCTGGCAATGGCTGGGAAGTATCTCACCTGGAAAGGGGTGGAATCTTTCCCCCTACCCTGCAAAGAGAAAATGCCCACCCTTCTTTCTCCCTGAGAACAGAAATCGACCAAAGAGGAGAACGGAATGGAACTGAACTCAGACTGTTATTTTGAGGCAGAGAATTCTGCTCTCTCCTTAAGTTAGGCAAGGAGGGTCTGAGGCTGCTAAGCGTCTGAGGGAGAAACGGGGGAGGGAGCTTTGGTGGCGGGAAAGATTCAGGAGGGGAAGTTAGTGAAAAGGGCCCCCTGCTACCAACCAGTCCTGTCCCCTAGACTGCAAAACACTGTGCCTTAACCACCTGCTAGAACCTTCTCTGATGGGTACTGTGGTACCCTGTAGTTTCCAAAAATGGCCATGGCCATATTTCTGACCCTACATATTCTTCCAGACCTCACCAGTGGCCCAGTCAAGAGGCAGAGTCTGTTTTCCTTCCCCTAAGGACGTTGTGTGACTTTGCGATAGCCTCAACGAATAGGATGAGGCAGAAATGACATTGCATGACGTCTAAGACTAGGTCCACTTGACTCCCTCTTTCTCTCAGGACACTCACCCTGGGAGCCCAGAAGCCATGTTGTAAGGAAGCCCAGGCCACAAGGAGAGGCCGCGTAAGGCGTTCTGGCTGACAGTCCCAGCCAACGGCCGGCATCGTCACAGTTGAAATCTCCAAGTCCCCTCCAAGTTCATGCATCCAAACGCAACTCCCAAGGCGATGGTGTTCGGAGGCGGGGCCTTTGAGAGACGATTAGGTCACGAGGGTGGCACCCTCATGAATGAGATTAGTGCCCTTAGAAAAGAAACCCCACGGAGCTCTCTTCCTCCTTCTGCCCCGTGAGGACATGGCGAGAAGGCAGCCGTCTACCCACCAGAGAGTGGGTTCTCGCCAGATTTTGGGGTTCCTCGCCTCAAGAACCGCGAGGGACACGTTTCTCTGGCTTGTGAGCTACCCGCTCTGTGCTCTTCCGTGAGAGCGGCCGGAACGGAGCCCTGGAGCCTTCTCTCTGAGGCCAAGGGCCACAGAGAAGAGCAGCCCACACCGAACCCTGCTCAAACTGCGCGCTCACGTGGAAACTCGGTGTTGTCGTTGCTTCAAGCCCCTGCATTTAACCCATAGATGTTTGGTGTGTGACAACATGACTGAAGCAGGCACCCTCCATGTGGAGTGCGGTGAGACGATTGCTACTTTACTATGTCCTTTCTGAGGAAAGAAGGGTGGGCGCTCTTCAGCATGGCTTTTGTGTTCACCGCCTGGCGTGCCCGGTACTTTTTGTGTTTTAGCTTTATTCCATCAGGTCCCTCCACGTTGGAGCCATCGGAGGACCCTGTGAGGTGGTGAAGGCTGGGGTTGATCATCCCCATTGGGCCTCCAATGGGCCTGGAGAGGATACGTGGACGGCAAGGAATCCTTCTGGTTGTTTTTCATGGAGGTGAGAGTCACGTGATACAGAGGTGACCACATTAAAGCGAGCGGTTCGCTGTCACTTGGTGCATTATCCAGCTCCAAATACCTTCATGCCTCCAAGGGGGACACCTGTACCTGTCGACTCCCCACAGCTCCTGGAAGCCATTGGTCTGCTTTCCGTCCCCGTAGATTTACCTCTTCCGGACAGTCCATGTAAACGGACTCTTACGATACGTGACCTTTCGGCTCTTGCTTCTTTCACGCAGCGTCGTGTTTTTGAGGTTCACCCAGGTCACGGCACACATTGGTACTAGATTCTTTTTTAAGGCTGAAAATAATCTGTTGTGTGGATAGGCCACATTTTGCTTATCCTTCTATCCACTGATGGACATGTGGGTGATTTCTGCCTTTCAGCTGTTATGAATAGTGCCGCTGTGAACATGGTATTTTTTTTTATTCTTAATGTTTATTTATTTTTGAGAGAGACAGAGCATGAACAGGGGAAGGCATGAACAGAGAGAGAGGGAGACACAGAATCCGAAGCAGGTTCTGAGCTGTCAGCACAGAGCCCGATGCGGGGCTCGAACTCACGAACCGTGAGATCGCGACCTGAGCCGAAGCCGGATGCCCAGCCGACTGAGCCACCCAGGCGCCCCTCAAATGATGTTTCCATGTTTAACTCTTTGGGGAACCTCGAAACTGCTTTCTACAAGGCAGGGGACCCCTCCCACCTGCCGCGCCACCAGCCCCGTGACCACAGCCAGCCCCCCGAACGAGCTGGTCAAAAGGGGAAAAGGAGAACGTGTCAAGTGCATGTTTCTTGATCTCCTTCATTCATCCGACAAACATTCATCGAACTCCATTCAACAGCAGATGCCCGAGAATGATGAAGACAGAAGTTTGCTGCCCTCACGGAAATGATACTCTAGTTGCCGGGAGAGACGGACAGGGTCAGAACCCTAGGTGCTCCGAGGGCAACTGGGCAGAACTCCACGAGAGCTGCTGTGTCCGGGGTTCTCGGGGGGGGGGGGACTCTTGGAGGAGATGGTAGTAAAACCAAGACCTGAAGGGTGGGACGGAACAGGGCATGAAGACCTGGAGGTGAATAGACCCTTCTCTATAGAGACTGACGAGCAAAGACAAAGGCCGTGGGGGCAGAGAGTCCCTAACTTTCCCCGGGAGGTTCAAGTTCCAGCTCCGTTACTAACTCCCTCTGGGAGAACCTCAGTTTCTTCATCTAGAAGATGGGCATACGTCCACGCTCCACCCTGCCTCTCGGAGCCATTGGAAGGATGGTGACAACCCACACGTGGGGATGCTGTGGTTAACGCCAGGCTTGGGGGGGGCAGGTCGGCTGTGGGACTGGGGGGGAGGATGGGGCTTTGGAGTTGCTATGGAAACAGCCTCTGGGATGCTCTGTGGTGTGAAGGCAGGCAGGAAGACAGGAGGAGGGGACATTCCTCTTTTGTTCTACAGGTAGAGGAAACGGAGGCTGGGAGGCTTGGCCGGGTGGAGCTGAGTTCTTCTTGATTTTTGCTAATAATGCAGGCTTAGAGTTACTCGGTTCCTGCCAGGTGCTTGCTACTGTTCTGTGCACTCTCCAGATACGGTATCAGACCAATTCTAACCGTATCAGAGAGGATCTGCACTCCCCCCACCCCATTTACCGGAAGAGAAGACTAGGGTTCGTGCCCTCCCAGCCCCAGTCTCCCTGAACACCTTGAACTTGCCCGCTTCGTTGCCAGGGGAGAGCAGGGACCCTCGCCGTTTCCCGACCTGCCGCTTGACTGCCCCTAATTCTTCGTGGCACCGGCTGAGCCCTGATGCAGGTCGGCAGCTATTGTTGATAACACGCCCCCATTGGTGTGCCTGTGGGGCGTTTGTCTGTCTGCCCCGCAAGGGCTCCACGTGGGCAGGGATCTTTGTGCGGTCCTCCCTGTATGCCCAGCGCCAGCCGGTGCCCCTGGCATCGTGCTGAATCAGTAGCCACCGAATGAGAGAGTCTGAATCCTTGGCTGAATGCTGACCGATCACGGAGCGGGGAGGGGAGATCCTTCGGCCTGTCCCTCTAAGAACCAGGTCTTTCTTTCGCGGCTCTCGTCCCAAAAGTTAGCTAAGTGCCCTGCCCCTCCAAGGTTCATCCTGTTAGAGGCCGCCGGACACACATCGGCTGTGTATGGAGCCTTAGGGTCTGTCTCCCTCCGCTCCCGCTCGCACTCGGGGACCTGTCTGCCTTAGAGCCTGTCTGCCTGATAGCCCGCGGAGCCTGGCACCTCGTAGGTGCTCAGTTCACTTAGCGTGCGCGCAAGAAGAACCCACCCACCGGATGTCTCCAGACTGGGAAGCGATGTGATCACAGAAAATGATCTGCCAGCCCCCAGGACAAGCCAGGGTTGGATGCTTTGTCTAGGGGGTGGGGGGTGGGCGAGCGTGAGAAATACCTATTCCCTCCTGTGGGTCTGGGGACCCAGACCTTTTGAGAGGCAGCCATGAGCAGAATGGCCTTGGGCGTTTTTCCCTTCAATCCAGAGCATCTGTGTTTGGGAGATGAGGCCGTGCAGAAGGGCCTTTCTATCTGGATCTGACCTTTAAAGCCAGCGGCCCCTGATAGCGTCTGGGGCGTTCTCTGGTGTTTGCAGACGTCCTTGGCTCAGCCCGGCCACCTCAGCGGCGGCCGCCCCCAGCCGGGAGGGCGGGTCTCCGTGTCGTCTGCCTTGGAGGAAGGTCAAGTGCCCCTGAAGCGGAAGCTGCTGGACCCCGCTGGCTCGGGGCTGGCTAACTCGGCCACCTAAGACCCCGCCTGGCCCCTCGGGAGCGTGGGTGGTGCTGCTGGGGGACAAAGGAGGCTTCCTCAGTTCACTCCTCTCCTTGTCGCCCCTACCGGCCATCTCTTGCTTCCTGCGCACCCCCCTCCCCCGGCCCCCCGGCCCCCCGCCCCCCTTGCCTTGTTGCCTCTTCCCAAAGGACAGGTCCTACGTTCTTGCCAGAGGGCTTGGCGACCCGAGCCTCATCCAGCTCCGACCTTCCACACGTCAGCCAGGCCACCGTGGGTTCCTGAGACAGACCTGCCTGGCCACCTGTGCTGTGCCTTGCCTCTGGGCAAGTGACCTCACCTCTCATCTGGCAAAGGAGGTGTCGCAGTATGACAGGGAAGGGGGACGCAGGAGCAGACAGGGGAGGTTGGCCGAGGCGGCGGCCCGATCCCGTAGGGCTTCTGGGGCATCAGCTGGACCGTAAAGTTGTCCGTCCTTGAGGAGGGTGCCCAGGCTTCCATACGCCTGTGTCAGATGGCCGTCGGCCGCCCCCAGGGAGGCCGGGGGCACGGCCGCGCAGGAGTCAGCCCTGGTCAGCTGGGCGCGGGTCTCTGAGGCGGGGCCGTGCTGGTGGCCGCTGGGGACCAAGTGCGCCAACAGCATACCCACCGCCGAGAGGGTGTGGGATGGCTCTGCAGCGCCGAGAAGCGGCCGGGCCTCCCAAGGGCACCGTGGTGGGGTCATCACTCGCGGCAATGGTGTGTGCTCGCAAAGAGGCCTTTGCCTTCTGCCCGGAAAGACACCAGGCCCCCGGGCGATACTGTCCTCCCGTCTCCGGCCACATCCCTCACCCTTCTCCCCATCCCACTGGGGCCCCGAGACGAGCCTGTGATCTGCGGGGTCTGGGCCCTGTGTCCTCAGGAGCACACGCTGGGGTGTTCTGGCCTTCTAGCCGATAGGATGGGGTAGGGACAGCCCCGTGGCCCTGCACCCCCTCCGGGCCTCTCTGTATTCACCCCTTTGCCTTGGCCCGTGATGCTTGTTCCTCACAGCTGTGCGGAGGGAGCCTCGCTCTCACGGCCACCCTGGACCCCTTAGTTCCCTGCTGACACCAGTGTCTGAGATGGGCTACCACATCCGTGGGGAGTTTCCAGTGATCACGAGGTAAGGACTTGGCTGTGAGTTAAGGGGTTAAGGTAACGTGCTCGTGTGGGAAATAGAATTCTTGGATCCGCTCGTCTCTTTTCTTGGGCTTCCTCGCCCCTTCGGGTGGCACTGCAGGTGTATGGGCACAGGGGGTCCTTTTCTCCTACAGGCACGTCCCTGCAGGCCTCTGTTTCGTCACCCGTGGAAGGGACGCACTGGCTCACTACCCCCCACACTCTGCTGCTGGCTTGCGGCGGAAGGCGGTGCCTAATGCGTGTTGGGTTTTCAGAGCACCCAGTGTACCCGGAGGGAGACGAGACATGTCCCAAATCAGGGGGAACTTGGGGGAGTATCTGGTCTGCCGCTTTGATTTCTAGATGGGGAAGCGGAGGCCAGGAGAGTCAGACTGTGCTTTGCTCAGGGTCACCCGGGGAAGCGGTGGGGGGGGGGGGCGCACCTGCTCTAAGGAAGAACCTGGAACCGGGAGGTAGGAAGCCTGAGTTCCCCTCCTAGCTCCGACACAGGCTGGGGGACAGCAGGGAAGTGGTTTAACTTCTCGGGGTTTTGGTTCACTCACCGGCAAAATGGCTCGAAACAGCAGAGGTAGAGCGAGGTCGGTGCTTTTCCAGCTTTGAAGATCTGAGTATTTCACAGCTGCATTTACACCTTCTCGGAGTCCCAGAGAAACAGGCAAGAGAGCCATCCGTCCCGTGTTGTGGATGAGAAAACTGAGGCTCAGAGATGCTGTGAAGTTTTCCCCCAAAGTTTTATGGTTATTCCTAAGCACCGGGCTAGGATCCAAGGAATCAAGGGTTCGAATCCACACTCTGCCCTTGGCACGTCATTCCCGAGTGTTTGATGGGAGTCGGGCACTGGCCAAATCGTGAATCCCCACATCACTTCTCTGAGATGGGTATCATCTCCATTTTTCATGGAGAGATCGAAGCTCAGAGAGGCAGAGTGACTTTCCCAAGGTCGCACAGAAGGCAGCGGAGGAGGCAAGCGTCAGAAACTAGGTTGATCTGAGGCCCAGGCTGCACTTCCAGCCGCCTCCCTACTGCTCGGGGACAGCCATCAACGATAATGTGACCGCCCGGGATCGGACCAAGAGGAGATGCTGGGAGCAGAGAGGGTGTCTGCCCATTTCCACGGGATTTCTTTTGTGGCTCAGTGTACCCTCCCTCTGGCTGTGGCAGGTCCACGCTTGCAGCTTCCCCGCGGGATTGCCTTCGGGTGACCGGAGCCGTCCTCCCAGAGGTGCCCCCGAGTTACCTCGGCCTCCCCGAGCACCCCAGGGTGGCGTCGGGATACAAAACTCCCCTTCCCCTTGCCTTGAGGTGGGACAGACCCACTCTGCAGTGTTGTCTACACTCCAGAGCTGCCCTGGGGAGGTGGGGGGAGGGGAGGGAAGCCCCAAGTTGCCTTCGAGGCCCTGACATGGGGGCGTGAGACAAACTCTTGAGACCTGGTTGATTGTTTTCACCATCGGCTGGGTCTACCCACCCTGGGTTTTGGCCAAGCACTTGAACTTTCTTCTCCAGAAGCCCTGACAACATCTTGAAGATTCTGGAGCAGCAGTGTGACGATGGTGTCAGGTCTAGGGCGGGGCCCGGTATGCCGCGGAGGTGTCCGATCGATGCTTGCTGAGTGGAAGGCCTGAACGATGAAGCGTTTCTCGTGCCGGGGAGGTGGGGGTTTCTGGAAGGTTGGAGAGCGTGCCTCAGCCTTCCCGGGGCAGATCTCCAGGAAGCGCACAAGCCCAGGGATGGGCTGGGTACATTGAAATGCGGGGTCAGGTGCTCAGATATTCATAGCTCTGGCAGAGGCTTAGCCTAAGAGGCCGCAAGCCCCAGAGGGGACCCGGACGGGAAGGGAGTCGTGATCACAGCAAAGATTACAAGAGCTTGTTAAACAGAAATCCCTCCTGGCAGATGGTCAGCTGGCTCCCAGGGCCCAGCCTTGGGAAGGAAAGCCCTTGCCTACCGGGAATCCAAGAAGCCTTGAAACCAGTGGAGCAAACTGAGCCTTTGTGAGTTCATAAGAACAATAAAGTAATGACAAGCCGTTTATTTCGCAGCTCCCGTCTCCGGGGACTCCGCACGCATGATGCTGTGTAAGCCTCCTCCTACCCCCTGCAAAGGACACACTATTATTCCCACTTCACAGATGAGAAAAGAAAGGCTCAGGGAGTGGAAATGATGTGCCCCAGGTCACGCTGGCAGAGCAGGAATGAGAACCGAAGGGGCATGACGTCACGGCCTCTACGCTACATTGAATGTTGAGATCACAACACTGGCCCCCCCACCGCGCATCCCTTTTCCCGCGCACACCTTCTGCCATGTGAGTTTGTGGTCCTCGCCCCCTCTGATTCTGGGTGCGTTCATGTAACCTACTTTGGCTGGTGGGAGGAGAGAAAATAGGACACAAGCAGAGGCCTGCAAGTCATTTGCACAATTGGGCTCGCTCTGAGCATTGCCCTCTTGCACGGCCACGAACGCAGGCCTAGGCTCCCTCACCGGAGGATGTGGGCCACGCGGGGCAGGGCTCAGCCACCCTGGTTGTCTAAATCGAGGTGTGACGGCCAGCCACACCTCAGTGAGCCCAGTCAAGGTCAGCAGAGCTGCCTGGCCACTGGCCACACTACTAAGGTTTGGTGATTGTTACGCAGCATGACGGTGGCCATTGATAGCTGATACGCATGGGGGAGGCATTGCCTCTTCCAAGATGAAAACAAACAAACACACCCCACGACTTAACGTTCAAATGTGTTAGGTAGCTTCTGCTCTCCAGGAGACCCTGAACAATGTCTTCTGCTCCCCTGAAATGATTTTTTCCATTCTGACTTCAATGCTTCTATTGAAGCTATTTTGTCAAAATTCAGTTCACTCAACTGTTCCTCCAAGGAGCCCTTCCTTACCCCCACAGTCCCTGATGTGGCTGACTTTTATTTATTTATTTAATCTTTGTTTATTTTTGAGAGAGAGAGAGAGAGAGGGCGAGCAGGGGAGGGGCAGAGAGAAAGAGAGGGAGACGCAGAATCCGAAGCGGTCACCAGGCTCCGAGCCGTCAGCACAGAGCCCGACGCGGGGCTCGAACTCACGAACCGCGAGGTCAGGACCTGAGCCGAAGTCGGACGCTCAAGCGACTGAGCCACCCAGGCGCCCCAGGCTGACTTTTCTAAAGTGTGATAGTATGACCAGCTACTGTATATTCAGGGCTGACCACGGCCAGGGACCGCACGAAGCATGCAACAGGCATGCAACAGGCATGATTCCATCTCGTGGAATCATCACTGGACACTGTAAGGTAGGTGCTCGTTCCATTAGCCCCAAATTACAGACCGCAGACCGAGACCCAGAGAGCAAGTGGATTCCCCAGCTAAGATTCGTCCACCCGCCCTGTTGGCTCTCTCCTCTCCAAGCTGGAGGAAACCGTGCTTTTGTTCCGTCTGCTTTGACGGAGGAACCTAACGCTCCCATTGGATCTGCCTGGGTGTGAACGGCACCAGTCCTCAGCTCCCTGAGGCAGGGAAACGGGGGAAACTGAGGACCACCTTCAACAAATAAACTGACGTGTCTCCGGTCATGTGGCGAGTCAGGCTAGCGCGAGTGAGGGCTAGCGCGGGGGTCTCTGCTCTCGGGGCCCAGGGCTCGGCAGTCGCAACCCTACAGCGTGAGCTCCGTCCGTGCACCCACGTTTCAAGCCCCCTGTCCTCGCCCAGCATCACCTCTTCTTCTTGTTTACTCCTTCCTTCCAAAATTGATTCGGCCAACACGCACCACACGCCCACTCCGTGCCAGGCGCTCCGCTCGACTCTGGAGACCTAACGAGAGCGGAACGGATGAACGGATGTGGACGGTGGCCTCGATCTCACGAAGCGGCACCCCACTAATGGTACGAATGCTTAACGCACGGCGGGTGGGGGACAGGCAGGCGAAGAGCGGGAGGTGCGTCGGACTGAGTGGGAATCTGAGCTGAGCCCACTCACTAGCTGGGCTGCCCTGGGTGGGTTGGCCAACATCTCTGCCTCTCGGTTTCCTCGTCGGGAGACGGTGTGCGTTAAAACGAGACGTCGACCCAAAGCGCTCAGCACGGAACCCGGCGCCTGGTAGGCGCTCAGGACAGCAGGTGTCTCCACTGCCGTCATTCTTGTCCTCCTTGTTGTCGCCGGACCCCGGCTGCCCCTTGACCACCGAGTTCCCACCTGCGCGGCCATCTTATCTGGGAAGAGGGCTGGCTCCACTCACCCTTCTCTAACCCCCTGAATGATAATCCATCTTTTAATGCGGCTGGAGGAAGGAGCTTTGAACAGGAAACAGCTCCAGCCGCTCCCGCTGTCCACCGGCCAATCCTTGCCTTTCAAAGGCGTGACGAGGCTGCCAAATCCGCCCCGGGGGCCCTAATGCGATTGTCTCGCTTCTGCAGCTCTGCTGGGAAGCCTGAGCTGAGGCCCCCAGAGCCAGGGGGAGGCACAAGGGGGCACGCAGCGGACCAAGGATCCAAGGCTGGAAGGAGCAGAGCCAGGCTGGGGTGGGGGGTGGGGCGTGAAGTGAGCACCTGCTATGCGCTTGGCCAGGCTCTGTCCACCAAGAGACCCTTTCTCAGTGTCGACGGGCCGCGGAAACAGAGCCACCTGTGATGATAAGAGTCCGGAGCAGGGAGTCCTGATACCTGAGTTCAGTCCCACTTGGGGCTGTTGCCCTGAGGACTGACACACGTCAGGTCTCCGTGTCTCCCGTCTCCAAACTGCGCGTCTCTCGGGCAAGGCAGTGCGTCCGGGTGTGGGAAGAGCTGGGGCTCTGGGTCCAGACTGCCTGGCTTCCGGCCATTTAACGTCTGTGTGACCTTGGGCCGGCCATCTAACCTCTCTCTCCCTCAGGCTCTGAGACTGTAAAATACCTGTAGCACCGATGCCCTCGCTCTGTTACCTACCATCCGGATGACCCCCAGCGGGATGCCTTGCTCCCCGGAGCCCTCACGTCAGCGTTGGGGAACACCTGCTCGTGTCTCTTCCTTCTCTCCTTCCTGGTTTCCTCCTATCCCACCTCCACGGCCCTATATTGGGCACCTGCCGTGAGCCGGGCACTTTTCTAGGCACTGCCCACCTCCAGAACCATTTTAAGAGGCACAGGTACCCAACGGGAGATGAGGCTGACAGTCTCAGGTCTGCTCCACCGCGGAGGAGGAGAGGTGATCACTTCACACTGAGGCTTGGGGTGATTCCTTTTTCAGCCTCGTCTCATCTAGGGGCATTAATTTAGAGCCTTGACTGGGATTTCTATCATCTGGGGCTGTGGTGACGTTAATCTGCTATTCACTCACCTCAGTGACTTGCCTATGACCAGCGTAATTATTATTATTTGCCGTAGCCTCGTACCACATACGCCTAGGCTTTATTTGATATCGTGTTTTGCATCGCCCATTTTTTAACGTTTAAATTTAACCTTAACCTGAGCACCACTGTCCAGGAAACCAAAAGTTGGACAGGCACACGTTAAACATTTAGCTATTAAGTGAAAGAAAAAAATGTCAGGGCGCCTGGGAGGCTCAGTCCGTTAAGGGTCCGACTTCGGCTCAGGTCATGACCTCGTGGTCCGTGGGTTCGAGCCCCGCGTCGGGCTCTGTGCTGACAGCTCGGAGCCTGGAGCCTGCTTCGGATTCTGTGTCTCCCTCTGTCTCTGCCCCTGCCCCACTCATGCTCTGTCTCAGAAATAAATAAACTTAAAAAAAAAGAAAAAAAGAAAAAATAAACATTAAAAAAATGCCACCCCCCCGCTGCCCCGCTAACCCCAGCCCAAGTCACCCTCTTTGGTGCCATATCCTGACAGTGGGCTGCCCAACCAGGCATCACCCTCCCGCCATCCAGCTAACTAGGTTCGCTTTGATTCATTGGTTCATATGTATCACCTCCTATCTCCCTTTCCTAAGCCCAGGGCTTGCTGTCACATGTGGCTGTAATGGCATTAATTCGATAGCACTAACTTCAGTTACTTGTGTATCACATCGTAATCATCATTATTATTCTTTCTTTCCGTAGCCGCATGCCAAATACAGCTATTACTCGACATTTTGTTTGGGGTTGCCCTCTCCCTCTTTTTTTTTTTTAAACTTAAATTTAGCGTCAACGTAAGCAAGGCTGTCTTTGAAACCATAAGCTCAGCGGGCTGGCTGTGCATTTCTTTCTAGCGTACGTCAAAGTGGACACTTCGCTACTAAATAAAATAAAGTGTTTGGTCATCGGCCATCCAGAAGCATCTTCGTGGGTGCCATATTGTAACAATGGGCTGCTGTTCCCAAGCGTTACCCTCTGACCATTCTGCTAGTTAGGAGACGCCTCTGATTTATGGCTCCATAGGTATTGAGTGTTATCCTGGCTTTTTCCCCAAGTCTTGAGGTCCATAAAGGCACGGGGAGGTCAAAGCTCTTGTCCGGGGCGACATGGCAAACCCCAGAACCCGGAAGCCCTGGTCCTTGGAGCCCTAGCCTTACTCCGACCTGTCTTTCGGCTCGTAAGAAGCACTTATTCCGTCCCTTTGCTTTTTCATCCTTGTTTCTCTCCTCCCTGGCACTCAAAGACACAAAAAGGGTTAACATCCAATCTCCCACTTTTCTTGACACACCCCACCCTGGTTCCTGTGGATAATCACCAGCTTCCCTTGAGCCATGACCTTGCCCCCCACCATGGGGGCTATCAAGAGACAGATATAAACACCTCAAAGTTCCCAGTGAGTCCCCTTAATTGGCACCTTTCTGTTCTGCTTTAAATTAATCAAAGCCAGTCCGATATTAATACTGTAGGGGGAATTAAAATCATGCAACGCATTAAAGATGTAATTTAAAATTAATAACTCATAATTATTTATCATGGCGTATCAGTGGAGCTATGAATTTTCCCTTCCAACCCAGCACACATTCTCCTGCCTCTGCTTTTAATAGCATCTGGACCATTACTGCGCCCAACCTCGGTTCTTGCAGACACCCAACCTAAGAGACGTAATTCATTTAATTTAATTTTGGGGGGCTTAATTGTGGTAAATCACTACTTAAGAAAAGACATCTATTTGCAAGGACAAATTGGGATAATTTAATAAAAGCCGGGGTGAAGAAGCCCAGAGACTTAATGATGCGCTGTGGGTTTTGATCAGAGAAGCCCCCTATTCTTTGACTCATTTATCAAGAGGTGCGAGGTTCAGTCTCAAAGGCTTGAAAACAGTAGCACCCTTCAAAGGGTTTAGCGAACCGTGGAAACAACCCCTGTGTCCGTCAATACGGGATTGAGCAAATCAACGCTGGTCCCTCCCTCTGAGGGAATACTACGCAGTTGTATACAAGAGTTAAGGACGGAGTTTATGAATCCATGTGGAAGAACCCCCAAGACGGTTTCTTAAAATGTTAGAACATGGAGCGCCTGGGTGGCTCAAGTCTGTTGGTTGTCCGACTTCGGCTCAGGTCATGATCTCGCGGTCCGTGGGTTCAAGCCCCGCGTCGGGCTCTGTGCTCACGGCTCGGAGCCTGGAGCTTGTTTCCGATTCTGTGTCTCCTCTCTCTCTCTCTGCCCCTCCCCCACTCTTGCTCTGTCTCTCTCTGTCAAAAATAAACGTTAAAAAATTTTTTTAAAATAAAAAATAAATAAATAAACTGTTAGAACATGCTGTTCCGGCAAAAGGAAAACTATATGAGTAATTATGTATATAGTGTAGAATATCCCTGAAAAGGATTCTAAGAAACTGGTGCCTCCGGCCGCCTCTGGGAACAAGGTTGGGTATCTGGGGGACGGAAGAAAGAAGGAAAGTTTTTTCATTTTTTTATACACTGTGGTGGCTCTTGAGTTTTGTACCACATGCAGGTATCACCAATTCAAACAGATGCAAAATTAAAATAGTAACAGTGGGCAAGATTTGCCAACTTGGGTCCTGAATACCTTGTACGCTCTCCCTGTCCTTTCCAGAACCTCCCCCTGTTCTGTGCGCCATCTTTGATCATTGCGATAATCGTGTGGGGCGTCCTCCCTGGACTGGTCACCATGGAGACTTCGTCCCCCTTGGTCCTTACATCAACCTTGTAACCCCTGTGCCTCCGATATTTCATTACAAAAAGCTTAAGCATAAAGCTGAAATAATTTTTCAGTGAGCGTCCGTATATCCGCCACCTAAATTGTACCTTTAATGTTTTACCAGACTTGCTCTATCCCAGTCGGCTTCGTTTATCTGTCTCCCCATCCCTTAGCGCATCTCAATCTTTTTATGCAATTCGAGTAACATTGCAGACATCTATATATTTCCCCTTAACTAGTTCAGCATGTCCACGATGAACTGGGGTGCAATATTTGGTTAGGTACCTTTAAAAAAAAATAAAAATTGACAGCGGAGAACACTAACCTTAAGTATACCATTTTCTGAGTTTTGACACATGCCTACACTTGAGTATTACAAGCCCCTATAACATTATAGAACATTTTCATCTACCCAGAAAAAAATGCCTTCATTTCCTTTCCCAATGAATTCTCAGCTTCCAGAGGCAACAATCGTTCCAATTTTTTCCTACCGTAGATCAGCTTGGTTATCGGTTTGGTTCATGGAAACGGAATCTGTGCTGTGTATTCTGGTATAAGGCTTCTTTCATTAAGTATACATGTTGGAGATCCTTCCGTGTTGTCATGTATATTAGCAGGCTGTTCTTTTTTATTGCTGTGTAGTATTCCACTGCATAGACATACCACAACATATGTGTCTGTTCACCTGTTGGTGGATATTTGAACTGTTTCCAGCTTGGGGCTATTATGGAAAAAAGCTGCTGTAAATATTTCGTACAAATATGTTTGCGGACGCGTGGCTTCATTTATCTTGGATAAATACCAAACAGTGGAATTGCCGGATCATGTAATCATTGTAGGCTTAGTTTCATAAGAAAATGTACTTCCAAACACCACTATACATTCCCACCAGCCTTGATGTGGTACCTGAAGAAGAATTACATGTCACTGCGGTCAGATCACTGAAGAACCCGTGCTCCGCGTTCTTCCCAACATTTGATGATGTCGGTCTAGTGCACATGAAACGGTATCTCGTTGTTATTTGAATTTGCATTTTCCCTGATGCCTGGTGGTGGTGTCTAACTCCACTGTAAAGATTAAAAAGAAGATAGAGGCTCAGAGAGGTTAAGCAGTTTGCTCAAGGCTGCCCCGAGTGAAGAATCAGGGTTCGCACCCACTTCTCTTGACTTTAAAACTGCAGCTCCCAAGTACAAAACTGTTGGATGCGTCTTCCAGGGAATTCTCCACTGAATGTCTAACCACGGGGCACCTCTCCAGTGTTCTTCTCTCTCCTTTGTGCTCATAGACTTAATGCACATTCCCACTCTTCCCAAAAAGAGTTTAAGGGCATTCACAACATGATAGTTAGAATTAAAAAAAAAAAATTAAACGGAATTAGAACCAAAAAAAAAAAAAAAAAAAAAAAAAGAAAGAGCACACAGGCATCCAGACTCACAGAATAACTTGAATGTAAATGTTAGGCTCTGAGCTCCCTGGCAGCCAGGCTATCAACCACCGGGAGGCATTGGGTGGGGTGGGGGGAGGAAGGAAAGAATTCTGCAGGTAGAAGAAGCCTTGCATATTTGATGGAACCAATTATTCTCCATGGCGTGTTTACAGCAGATACAGAAGTGGGTTTTGTTGTCGGAAACCCAGTTCTGCGAAGACAATTGCACCTGATGTTTCCGAGTCACATCTGTCCACGATTGGTTCATACGATTGGAGGATTGTCTTCAGCCCCACTTGGAGGCAGGAAGACGGGTCCAAGGACCTCTTGAGGCCCTCTTGGCAGGGCAAAGGTGGTATTTTGCCAGACACCGTTGGCTTTGTGGAATTCAGATCACCCTTCCCTGCTAAGCTTCCCCTCGCCATTGTTTTTGTGTCATTTCCGAGTTCAGACTTGGCAGGGGCCCAGGTGGCCTTGGGGCTGATGGCTGAGCACACACACTGGAAAGCTTTATGTTTATGGTCCAGACTTCGTTTGCAAACAACTATAACTGCGCTCCCAAGTGTTTTTTGCCCTTGACCGTGTTTTGTGAGCGCTCGGGGTCTGACTTGGGAAAAGTGATTGCAGAAACTAAGCGGGGTATGTCGAGCTGGCCCCGAGGCCCCGCCATTGGTCAGAGGTGGCCTGGAGCCCACCGCTCCCACTTCTCTGATGGTCCCCTGTCCATCTTCCTTGAAGAGAACGCTCAAGACTCGGGCATGTACCCTCAACCGGACCCCCAGGTCCCCAGGCAAGCTTGGGAGCAGTCCCAGCCAATCAGAGCACGTCATACCTCTTGCCTGCAATGATTGGCTGAAGGATGCGCACAGAACCCAAGTGGGCCAATGACATTCCATGCTGGTACTTTGGCCCGTAAAGAGGTGGTGTCTCTCTCTTGGGTTGCTAAGCTGGAGGGATGTCTGCCTGAGGTTTTTAGTGGCCGTTCTAACACCGGGTGAAGACAGCCTGCCCGAGAATAAGGCCAGCACCGAGGAAGGCACAGCCCAGAGGTAGGGAGAGACAGATTTCAAATGAGAGCCACCGGGCTCCTGGATCCCGTTGTGCCTGAAGCAGGCCGTTTTCACTTTTGTCGCCCAATCAATTCCCTTATGTGCTTAAACCAATCTGGGGTGGGTTCCTGTCCCTTGCAACCAAAGAGGGTTCTGACTTAAGCAGTCTGGGTGGCGGCGGAGGGGTGTGGGGTGGGGAGGAAGGATAAGAAAGCCAGAAAACCTAAGCTCTATCTTTTACAAATTTCAGGGTAGGGAGGAGGGAGCTGAGAGGGAACTTTAGGGTCACCTGGTTCCTCGACTTGCTCCTTCCCAGGACATTGCTGACTTCATCCCTGAGGAACTCACTCTCTCAGCAGGCAGCCCATTTCATGGCAGGACAATTCTGAAAGCTTGCTAGAAAGCAAGGCAGAATAATCAACCAATAAGGGAGCAGAATGAACGAAAGGTAGCCTTGCCCCCTCCCTCTCCTTCCTTCAGTCTTTTCTCCCTACAGCAGCCCGGATACACCGGCTACTACGGGTCAGGGCAGATGCTGTTACTTCCTGCTCACAATCTTCCAGCTCGTTGCAGAGAAAAAGCCAAAGTCCTCGCCGGGGCACGGAAGGCCCTCCAGGATTTCCCCCCGGAGCTCAGAACTCAGAACCTCTCCGATTGCCAGTGGCTGCCTCCCTCACCTCCTCCAGGCAGCCCGCCTAGTTCCCTCACCTCCTCCAGGGCTGTGCTCAAAGATTACCTGTGCTTCAAATGTTACCCCGACGCCCCACTTGAAATTGTAGCCCCTCCTACCCGTACATTCGCTACCTCCCTTAGCCTACATTATTTTTTTTTCTTTAGCATGCGTCACCATCTGACGTACGTGGTTTTCCTGTTTTGTTTTGTTTCTCCTTGTTTCCCGCTCTGCTGCGAGAGGGAATTTTCACCCCCGTTTGCTCCAAGCTGTACCCCAGCACCCGGAGGGGTGCCTGGCACATAGTAGGCGCTCATTAATTATTAGCTGAATGACTCACTCGGTGATTCCGCCTTAGTGTGGGCCCAGCCACCCACCCGATTAGGGCACCAGTGACTAAGCCCGAGTGGGTGCTGGGGTGTTCCTCTCCAGAGCCCCTGGGGGGGGGGCCCGCGCCAGGCAATCAGGGTCCCTGCAGCCCCATGCGGCAGCGAGAGGCTGTGCGGGCCCCTGGGGACTGAAGGTCTCCAGCAAACCCGACATACTCAGCCTCTCCCAGCGCCCACTGACTGCGGCCGGAGGTGGGGAAATCAATATAAAGATTGGCTTTGGAGGAAAGGAAAAGAACAAAGGGCCTTCTCCACCTCATTGAGGAGGCAGCCACAGAGCACACAGGTGGCGGGGCTGACCGGTGTCGCGTGAAACGCTCACCGACCTCTGCATTCTCGCTCCCGGAGCCATCGGCGTAGATTCCCCTCCCCAGGCCTCGCTCACAGGCACGCTCGGCCGTCCATGCCCTTGAAAGCGCCTCCCAGACCGCATTTTCTCTGCTCGGAGCATAGGCATCGCTCACAGGCAGGAAGGTGCCGCGGGTCTGATGCCAGCGTGTGGGGTGCTGGGGATGTGGCGACACGTCAGACAGACAGAAATCCCTGCCGTCGTGGCACTGACGCTCTAGAGACAAAGGCAGAGCACGAACAAGACGCGGTGGTAAAATGCGCAGGGAGTTCGGTGGCCGCAACTGCCGGAGAGGAAAACGCGTCAGGAGCAGGGTAAGAGGCGTCGGGCGGGGGGGTTGCAGTGTGGCACGTTGACGTTCGGCAAAGGAGCAAGGCGTGTGGTTACCTGGAGAGGGAGAGTGCCGGGAAGAGGGAGCCAGTGCAAAGGCCCTGAGGTAGGAACGTACTTGGAGAGCGTGAGCATAGCGAGGGGCCTGGCATTGTTGGTGTAAGTGTGTGTGTGTGTGGGGGGGGAGATTGGCAAGAAATGGGGTCAGAGAGGTGACTGGGAGTTTCCATTGTAACTGTTGACACGTTCTGATTGAGGTGGGAGTTGCAAAGTAATTCCATGCTGCTGGCTGAAGGGAACAGCAAGGGCAGGACTGGGGAGGCCCGTTAGGAGGTGGCTGTGTTGGTGGCTTGGACCAGGGTCATAGTGATAGGTGGGGTTGGTGCTCATTCATTAATTCATCCCAGACTCTTTGGTTTAGAAACCGTTCGGTTGGCCGAAAACATCTTAGAAAAATAATAAGCTGGGGGCCAAAAAACCCCAAGTAGGACCTCCTGTCCTGCCGTCTTTTGCGAACCTTAACCTCATCTTCCTTAGGGCTGGCGACCGTCCACACGGGCTCCCCGTCCAGGCCACCCGGGCCTCTCCAGCCGAGCCACGGTTTTTCATGCTCAATCACTGCTTCTCAGATTTGCGCCCCACCCCACCAAATGCCAGGAGCCCCCAGCCCTGCCGCTGCGGAGCTGGAGATTTGGAAGCCGGATGGGTTGGGAGCTTTTCTTTTCCACAGAAAGGCTGCACGACGTGGTGACCAAGGGGTCTGGCTTCAAGTCCCCACCCTGGCTCTTCGAACCCATGTGTCCTTGGGCAACTAAGGGAACTTCTCTGGGCCCCAAAGCCCTCCTCTGTAGAATGGGCATAATAAGACCGGCTTCTTCCAAGGTGGATCCAGCTTTGGAGGGCCCGACGCTTATATAATTTTGGAGGATCCCGTTAAGAAGACAAAATCTGTCTGGGGCGCCTGGGCGGCTCAGTCAGTTGAGCGTCCGACTTCAGCTCAGGTCACGATCTCGCGGTTCGTGAATTCGAGCCCCGCGTCGGGCTCTATGCTGACAGCTCGGAGCCTGGAGCCCGCTTCGCATTCTGTGTCTCCCTCTCTCTGGCCCTCCCTCACTCACTCTCTCTCTCTCTCTCTCTCTCTGTCTCTCAAAGTTAAATAAACGTTAAAAAAATTTAAAGATAAAAAAATCTGTCTAGTTATGAATAAAGCATTAGATACAGAAGTGCGTATTTATTGAAAAGGGGCCCGTGCAAGTGAGGAACCCCGAAGCCTATGCTTCAGAAGCCGAACAGTGAGCCCCCCGCCCGCCTCTGCCCCCTGGCCGTGTGTCCTGAGGACCCGACGAGGGAACACTCGTAAGTTCTCTGGTGCTGTACCGGGTGCACAGTTCTCAACAAGCCGTGGGGGGCGCTGAGGGCGGGAACATCCTAACGCTGCTAGCTGTCGTGAGCATTAGCGTAGACATTGCGTCGTTGCCTGAGTGGAGGGCCTTTGGATGCAGACTCCAGGCTCCCTTGCCCCCTCCGGGTTTGTCTCTGGTCCCGTCTGCATGGGGACAGAGCCGAGACAGGAGGGACTCCGGGCCCGTCCCCTCCAGCCTTCCAACCCCCATCTGGCACCCAGAGGAGGGGAGGGGAGGGGAAGGGAGGGGAGCAGAGCCTGAGGTTCTGACCCCAGGCTGCTGGTTGTGTCTCCTCCAGCTTATTAGGAGCAAGGGGATTAAGGGCTTTGCTGGGAACCATTTTGCCAGGGTGATGAGTGCGGCTCAGAAGGCCACGGGCAGGAATGGAGTCTGGTCAGGGGGAGCGGGGAGAGGGGAGGAAAGAGGGGTCGGGGTGGAGAGGAGACCTTGCTCCTCAGTGGCAAATGATGGGTCTCCAGGGTGGACCTGTGTCCAGGAGGGACGGATGCTGGGCACGGGGTACACACAGACAGAACCATATTCCCGTCCAACAGAAACTTCTCAAAGACCCCGTGCCACCCGCGGCCCCGCGACACCGAGTTCGACACCACGGACGCGACCCCCCCGCTTCGCTTTACAGAGGTGCAGGCTGAGGACAGAGATGGGGAAGAGGGAAGTCCATGTCTTAGGATGGATTTCTGGCTCCGGTTAATTGAGCACCTACTACAAGCCGGGCCTTGACGCTTTATCTTCCAAAGGTGACACCTCTTGATGGACAGTCTTCTGTTTTTTGAGGTATGGCCCTGTTCATCTACACCGATCTCTTTCTTTTGGCTTTTGTTTGTTTAAAGTTTATTTTTATTTCTTTTGAGAGAGATAGAGAGCGAGTGGGGGAGGGGGGGAGAGAGAGAGAGAGAGAGAGAGAGAGAGGGAGAGAAGCCCAAGCAGGCTCTGCACTGTCAGCACAGAGCCCGATGCGGGGCTCGAACTCACCACCTGTGACATCATGCCCTGAGCCAAAATCAAGACCTGGATTCCCAGGCGACAGAGCCACCCAGTGCCCCATCTACGTCAATTTCTTTATAGGCCCTTGTGTGTCTCGTTTGTCTCGGGCACGTGGATCTGTCCTTTACCTGCTGGGGAAGCTCCTGTCAGCGCATGTGTCCCCCCCCCCCCCGCCCCGAGTAACCCCCAGCAGATAACCCGTGTTATCGCATTAAACCCCAACAGCAAGCCCGTAGCAATAATAATGACCACCACGTCGGCACTCTCGCTGCCTGCCTGGCACCGTGCGAGGTGCGTTCACACCACTGACGTCATCTAAGTCTTCCAGCAAATGCCACGAGGTTCCGGGGGCTCTGCCCTTCCTCATCCCTGCAGATGAGAAAACCCAAGTTCGGAAGCGGACCGGCCTGCCCAAGGCCACTCACCCGGCAAGTGGCAGAGCCCGGGCTGGAACCCAGGCGTGTCCGACTCCCTTGCGCGAGAGAAGATCTCGAACGTCATGTGTCGTGTCCGGATTTGGGAGGACCGTGTATGTTCCCACTGGGAACAGCACCTGCAGCATGCAGGACTTGGGTCAGCTCTAGGAAGGACTTCCCAGCGATCTCACGGGCCCTGAGTTGCGGCAGTGTCCCCGAAAGAATTGGGCTGTCCCCTCCGCTCTGGCTTGGAGGCGGGGGGATGGCCCCCGAGGTCTCTTGAGGTTCATTTCCAGCCTGGACTGCACTTGGCAGGCTCCTGTCTCCGCCTTTGGCTCTCAGAGCTTGTGTGAGTTTGCAGGGCTCTGTGCCTGAGTGCCACGTATGGAGGGCGGGGCTGGGGTGTGCTGAAAACGACAGAGGGGTAGAGTCTGGCAGTCTGGAGGCTGCAAGTCCAAGGCCAAGGTTCCAGCAGGGCTGCTCCCTTCCTCCGTTGGGTCCTTTCCCAAGGGATTTTTTTTCCTTGTTTCTGCCCTGCCTTCTGGGGGTTTGCAGGCGGTCTTTGGCCTTCCTGGCCCCTAGGCCCACCACCCGGCTCCCTGTGTTGTCGCGGCGTGTTCCTTGCAGTTTCCCCTTTTTATAAGGATACCAGCCACACTGGACTAGGGCCCCCCCTAATGACCTCACCTTGACCAGTTACATCTACGACAACCCGATTTCCAGATAAGATCACATTCTGAGGTTCTGGGAGTTCCGACTCCAACACAGGAATGCTGGGGGGTGGGGGGGACACAGTTCAGCGCGAAACAGAGCTCCGTTCACCGTCCTGCTTCCCTCCCAGCTCCCAGCTCCAGGCCGGCCTCCACCCTCCCTGCTGCCCTTTCCCGAGGCCACACTTCTTTCTGTGCCCATCCGAGCCAGGACAGGTCCTTTCCTTCTGCGTCCTCCTCTCTCCTCCCTCTCAGAACATTCCTGATGCCCAAGCCAAGGCCTGGCTCAGAGAAGGCGCGCGATAAGAAGCATTTTTAAGGCAATGAATGAAATCAGCTTTGGGTGGCCCCTTAGATATTCACTCGTTCGGCCAGCCAGTATTCACCGAGCACCTCCTGTGTACCGGACGGCGTTCTGGGTGCTGGGATTGGGCAGTGAACACACCAGACAAAAGTCTGCCCCCACGAAGCTCACAGTCCCACGGGGTGGTGGGAGGGGGGCAGTAGAGAACAAACAAATAAACAGTGAGTACATCGTGCAGTATGTCTAGACAATAAGAGATTTGTAGGGGGATAGTGCAGGATGAGGGGCCAGGAGGTCCCAGGAGAAGGTTAGGAAGCATTTTTACGTAAGGTGGTCAGAGCGGCCTCAGAGAGGGACTAGGGTGTCGGCAAAGACTTGAAAAAGGGGGGAGCGTTTGCTATGGGGATGTCCAGGGTGAGACTATTCCGGGGAGAGGGGAAACAGCCCGTGCAAAGGCCCTGAGGCAGGATTCAGGAGCAGGGGCAGCCAGTGGCTGGGGTGAAGCGAGGAAGGGAAGTTGGTGGTGGGTAGTAGGGGGGTGGGCAGAGGGGCCAATGGTAGGTCACACATCCCCTTGTGGCCACGAGCAGGACTCCGGCTGCTTCTCTGAGTGAGATGACAGACATGGTCTGACTTGTTAAGTTCAGCAGGGTACCTCTGGTGGCCATGGGGAGAACAGACTGTAGGGAGGCAGGGTGGACACAGGGAGGCCAGAGAAGAGGCTACTGCACCAGTCCAAGCATGAGACGGTAGAGGCTCAGACTTGAAGCGGAGAGCGGCCGGCAGGATTGGATCTGTTCTGGATGTTTCACTCGCACACCCATTCATTCATTCCCTCCCTACCTCATCCATTCTGTTACCCATCCTACCAGTGAATATATACTGAGAACCTCCTCTCTGCCCGATGCTGGGGGGACTAACCACTGAGCAAAACAGGCCTAGGTGCCTGCCCAAACGGAGGGGAGGGTCAGCAGAGAGAGAGACGTTAATCCAAAAAGCGGAAAGTAAACATAGCATTACCCCCTGCAGTCAGTCACAGGAAGGAGCCGGGAGCGGAGCAGGACCCTAGGAGCCAGGCTGTCACGGCGGCCTGCCCCCCCCCCCAACACCGGGGGCCTTCCCGTTCCAGCTCCTCATCGTGCGCACGGAGAAACTGAGGCACGCAGAGGGGCCGTGACTGGTTCAAGGTCACACAGCAAGTCCTGGGCAGAGCTGGAGAAAGAACTCTGCCCACGCCTCCAGCTGCCCCGGGGCCGCAGCCTACCCCCCCCCCCCCCCGTGACATATGACCCCCGGGAGCCGCTCTGAAGCATCTCGTCAGCCAGGCCGGGGCCGCAGGAGGTGGGCTGGGCCCCCGCTCGCCCGGCAGCCGCAGATCGATTGCGCGTGTGCCGCCCGGATACTTCATCTCATTAGGTCTTCGTTTTCATCTCCTGGCTTCCTGGCAGCCTTGAAATTATCCCATAAAATTTATTTACTATTTCATGAATACATAAGCAGCAGGCAGGCACAAGCTTTTTATATATTTACACTGTATATATTTCACGGGAGACTTATAGCTATCTCTAAGGCAGAGAGGGGGAGAGGGAGAGCGAGCGAGCAGACGGAGCCGGCAGCTGGTGGCAGAGGGAGGGAGGCAGGGGGAGGCGCGCCGAGGGCGGGCTCAGAAGAGGCTCCCACGGAGCCCACGGCCGCGGCCACGCCGGGCTGAACGGGGGAGGGGGGCTGCCGGGCACGGGAGGGAGGGGGGCCCCGCTTTGGGACACTCGTCCTGGGGAAGTGCGGGCAGGGCAGGGGTCCCGGGGTCTGAGGAGTGGGGCTGAGATCGATGCTCGCGTCAGTGGTGCTGAGCGTGAGGCTCCAGGCTTAGAACAGTCTGGTAAGTGGCTACTGATGGGCCACAGGGGAGTTCTAACGACCCTGCTCAGGGGCTGGCCCCTCATCCTGGCCCCGGAGTGAGCCCTTGCTCCAGACTGAGTTCTGACTCCAGTTGCACACCAAGCCTCGATCCCAGCTTCGAACCGAGTCCTGACTCCAGTTGCACGCCGAGCCTCGATCCCAGCTTCGGACCGAGTCCTGACTCCAGTTGCACGCCGAGCCTCGATCCCAGTTTCAGACGGAGTCCTGATGCTAGCCACAGACTCAACCTTGATCCTAGGCTCAGACGGAGCCCCGACCCAGTCACAACCCGAATCCTGATCTTGGTCGCAGACAACCCTGACTCCAGTCACAGACTGAGCCCCGACCTTAATCCCAGACTAATCCCCACCTCTGCGTCCCAACACTGATTTCATCCTGAATCCCGATCCCAAGCAAAGGCTGAGCCCCAGCCCCAGCCTCGGACCACTCCTCACCCGGGCCTGCCACCTCCAGAGTCGTCTCTCATGGACACAAGCCCCAGGTGGACCGCTCACAGCCGCGGTCCCTGTGGGTCTGTGCAGCGGTCCCTGGGGGGGTTCGCTGAAATTCTGCTTCACTTCCTCTTGGCCCTTGGCAGGCCTGCCTTCCCCGCCCCCTTCACGTTAGGCACGGGCATGTGCCCTGCTCTGGCCGTGGAGCCAGAAGCTTCTCTTTTTTCCCCTGCAGTGCAGCCGTCCCTCCGCATCCTGTCCGTTCCTAATCACCGCGACCTTACCCTACAGAAGGGCCCAGGATCCGGAAGCCAGAGGGAAGGTGAACGGACCATTGGTCGGCAGGAACCCCCCACGGGGCCAGGCACACAGAGGTGCTCGATAAATGCTTGTAGAACCGAAAACGGGCATCGTCGTCCTCATACAGTCAGATGCCAGGCCGGGGCCCCAAAGCACGGAGCCTGTGCCCAGGGGGCTGTTCTGGCATCGAATCCTGCCTCCCGCATCAGCAGTGGGACACTGAGGGGGTCTCTCGACTCTTGCTGCCTCACCTTGCCCCATCTGTGGAATGGGCAGAGGGAGAAATCCGAGCCCCCGGCACGTGGGTCTCAATTCCCGGCTTCTCGAGAGATCTGGCGGGTCAGATCCTCCACGTGTGCGCCCCGTGGTCCCACCCGCGGGCGTTCGTGTATTCCCTCTAACCACCCTGTCTTCCCCGTCACCATCGCCACGGTGTCATCGTCATCTCTGATGTTGCATGAGCACTTACTATGTACCCAGCCCGGAGCTTTTTCTCACGTCCGTCGTCACAGTCTAGGGCCAGTTCTCAATCCGCCTTCTATCCATGAGCGAGTTTACTGACGCTGCATCTAAGGACGCCCCTCCCGGCCCCCTCCCTCCTTTCCTTCCTTCCCTCTCCTCTTCCCCCTTCCCTCCTCCCCCTCCCTCCCTTCCTCCCTTCCTCCCTTCTGGCCTCATTCATTCAAGAGGCAGTCCAGTGCAGTGGTCGGGAGCGTGGGCTCTGGCCCCAGCCTGGCTGGGTTCAAATTCCAGCTCCATCCCTCACCGACTGAATGACCCCGGGCCAGTTAATTAACCTCTCTGGCCTGGCTTCTGCTTCGGTTAAATGGAAGCAATCATAGCCCTTCCCTCCCAGAATCGGTGCAAGGATGAACTAGTTAATAGATGCAGATGGATGCTTAGAGTATTACTGGGCAAGAGTGAGCGGTCACTAGATGCCGGCTGCGATTATGCGTAAAGCCACTGGCTCCGCCCACGTGTCCAGCGCCCTGCCCTGGGTCGGACACCGGGCTTTCAGTGGTGACCCAGACACGGGGGCGTAAATCGCAACCAAGAACGTGGGCGCATGGTCGCTGTGTGCCAGGCACTTTGCACGCGTTTTAATCTCAGAAGCCCCACCTGATGAGTGCTACCGGTTTCACCATCCCACAAACGAGTGGACAGAGAGGTTGAGAGGCTCGTCTGAGGGCACACAGCTCACTGGCGGTGAAGCTAGGCCGTCGGGCCGCTGAGCTATGTACCTAACCGCTGGACCGCACGGCCGCTTCGCCATCACATGCGTTCAAGGCGACCCGTGCCCTCTAGAGGGCGTGCGGAGGGTGCGGACGGGGCAACCAGCTCTGCCCAGGGCAAGGTGGGAGTGGGGTCCGCTGAGCTGGACCATCTGACAGAATCTTCTAGAGTCACCTCGTAACCGACCAACCCCCGGGGATCTGTCCGGGCCTCCCTTCAACCCCAGAAACACCTGCTTTCCTTATGGGTCCCCAGCTGCCCCTCAGCCACCCAGGGAGGCCGTGAACGGGCACACAGGGGCGGAGGCCACCGGGAGAGCCCCAGCCTGGCCTCCTCCGTGCAGGCAGGTGCTCTGCAGTCGCACGGGGCTGAAGCGAGGCCACCGCGGGCCGGCTCGCCAGCCCCGGGCTCCGGGGCAGCCGCCCGCTCCGTCACGGCCTCCCTGTCTGAACCGTGTAGCATTTATTATTAATGGAAATAATAATTATAATTGCTTATTGATCTCCGCGATGCGCTCGGCACTCCACCCAGCTCTGAGTGCGGGTCACTGGCCAGCGGACTCACGCATCTATGCCCCCTGCAAAGCGTTGCACAGCACTGATGCTCACTAGACAGCCGATGGTGCGACCAAGTCCACGGGCACGGTCCCCTCCAGCTGCGTCCGGGCACACCCACTTCTCTGGTTGCTGGCCAACCAGAGAGCTCCCACGACGGGCTAAGAAAATGCTCTCCTGGAACATAAGGGAAACAAAAGGACCCTCCTGGTCCTCAAGGATTATTTAGGACCTTGCTTGGAACCTTTAACAGGCACACGAGTGCCCGGGGAGAGGGCCTGAAAATGCAGATTCTGATTCTGCACACCTGGGGCCCTAAGACTCTGCATTTTGGTAAACGTTTTATTTATTTTGAGAAAGATAGAGACGGGGGCTGGGGATGGCGGAGAGGGTCGGAGAGGGAGAGACTCCCAAGCAGGCTCTGTGCTGACAGCACAGAGCCCGATGCGGGGCTCCATCTCACGGACCCTGCGATCATGACCCGAGCTGAAACCCAGAGTCGGATGCTGAACCGACTGAGCCTCCCAGCCTCCCCAAGACTGCATTTCTAACGAGCTGGAGACGCGCCGCCGCTGGTCTAGTTGACGACCGGGGACATTTACCTGCGGAGCAAGAGAAGGTCAAAGAAAGCATCATGGGCACAGGAGGTACTTAATAATGTTTGTCCCTCCCTCCCCTCCCCTCCTTCCTCCGTCCCTCCGTCCCTCTCTCCCTACGGTCTTGTTCAGCCCAGGTCGTCTAAAGCCATCAGGATTCAAATCATTGCCTCTCTTTAAAGGCAAGAAGGGGAAGGAAGCCAAGGGGGATGGAGGTTTGTGGGCTGGGTGGTCTTGAAGGACAGCTGGCCTCAGCTCACCTGTGGTGGCGGCAGTGGTCAGGCCGGGAGCTGCCAGGTACCCAGGACCCACGCCCTGCTGCCCGCGGGCTCTCCCCAGGGCACACAGGGCAGCTGGGAGGTGCTGGGATCTAGCTCCGGGGGCAGGTGTCCAGCAGAGAAAGACCCCGGCTTCGGTGCCCCCCCCCTCCCCGCCCCGGTGGCTCGGTTCTGGGGCGGGTGCTACCTGGCTCCTCCGGGGTCCCCCCGGGACCCCTCAGCGGCTCACGGCAGGAACCTGCTCTTGAGCACAGACGTCACTGTTTTCCTCACTCTCTGGCCTGTTCCCCCATCTCCTCCTACTTCCGGATAAACCACCTGCCCCCCAGTCTTGGCCTCTGGTCTGCTTTGGGGGAGACTCCACACTGAGGCAGGCGGCTTCCTTCCTGAGGGTAGACAGTCATCTTTCGGCGGTCGGGGATGCGCCTTCCGCCTCTGGTGCCGTTTTGGGTTTAGACTTTGTACCCCTTTGCCTCACTTCGTCCTCAGGACGGCTGTTGGCTGAGTTGCCTCAAAGGATAACGGGCGAGGCAGGGAGGATCAGCCCTCCCATTTCACAGGCGAGCACACTGAGGCTCTAAAGGTTTTACTACCTTCAACAAGCATCTGCTGGGCCCCTGCTCGGCTCCGGGCCCTGGGTTAGGGGCTCAGGGGCTCAGCCGGTGGTTCTTTGTTTGGCTTTTGAACGGATGTATTTAAAGTCAAGTTAGTTAACGCACAGTGTGGTATCGATTTCAGGGGTGGAACCCCTCGATGCATCACTTACAGACAACACCCAGCGCTCATCCCAGCAAGCGCACCCACTCAGCCCCTCCCCGCCCCCACCTCCCCTCCAGCAACCCTCGGTTCGTGTTCTCGGCATTTACGACTCCTCCAAAGGGAAGGGTCTTTTTTTTTTTTTTGCTTTTCTTCCCCTTCACCCACTATTTCTTACTCATCACAGGGCATCAGGATCCTTCAGAGAGCTTGTGGGAACGCAGGTTCCTGGGCCCCATCCCCAGAGGTGGTGATTCGGTGGGTGCGGTTCGGGAGACGGTGGGGAACCTGCTTGTAGAAAAACCCTGCAGGCCGTTCGGGGACAGGGTTTCCTCCCCGCAAAGATTTTGAGAAACACCGATTCAGAGGCCGAGGCAGACTCGGGCCGGGGCAGAGGGCGCACGGGGCCCCGGGGACGAGGCTGGGCCGCACCGCGGCGTGAGGGCCAGAGCTCGGGAGCCCTTGGCTCCTGGGCCTCGGGGGCCTTTCCCTGCCCTTCCGGGCCTCCGGTCTCCCCCTGGCCCTGGTCTCTATGTTCCAGCCTCGGCGTTATCCCCGCCACCCGGAAGGGAGGGCCTTCCGGTGACTGGGGCCAGGCAGGGGCCGGAACTAACAGCTTTAAACGTGACAATGGGGGCGCCTGGGTGGCGCAGTCGGCTAAGCGTCCGACTTCAGCCAGGTCACGATCTCGCGTTCCGTGAGTTCGAGCCCCGCGTCGGGCTCTGGGCTGATGGCTCAGAGCCTGGAGCCTGTTTCCGATTCTGTGTCTCCCTCTCTCTCTGCCCCTCCCCCGTTCATGCTCTGTCTCGCTCTGTCCCAAAAATAAATAAACGTTGAAAAAAAATTAAAAAAAAAAATAAATAAACGTGACAATGGACCTTCCCGTTTGTAAAGCACCCTACAGTTTATAAAGCATTTGCCCACGTTTTGACTTCACCCCACCGCTGCTCCCGAAGGGGCTTCTCAGGGGCATTTGGCCCAGGGGCCCCAGTGCCTTTGCCGAGACAGGAGCACGTGTGCCCTTCATCCCAATTCCGAATTCGCGGCTCCTTCCCGTCAGGGGACCGTGGAGGTGACACATTGCCCGAAGGCGCCTCCAGCCTCCAACGACCAGCCCAACCCCGCTGCCCGCAGACAGGAAAAATGCCCCAGCCCGTGGGCTCATCTTGCCACGCCTGCCCCCCTCCTGGAATTCTCTGGTTCCTGGTTCTTGCCGCCACGCGTGTCCCAGTCACTGGATGAGGCCACCTGCCCGTCCTGGCCCCCACCTGACCTCTCTCCTTCCGCTTTTCAAAGCACTCCCTTCCTTTCCATCTTATCCCCACAGGCCTGCAACATTACACCTGTTACACCTGCTTCACAGAAGACACAGACATGCCAGGGGGTCTCGTCGCTTGCCTGAACTCACAGCTGCTAAGCGGACGTGGCAGATACGAATCCAGTTCCTTCTAGTTGCTACGCTGGTGCTCCTCACCGCCGGGTGGAGGTCTCTGCCCTGTCCCAGAAGGCCTGGATCCTGGTCACCGTCCCTAGAAGGATGTGCAGGTGATCAGGGATGCTCGCAGGCCCCTCCGGCCTCACCCGTCTCCAGAGCAGAGGGAAGGGGGCTGCGTCTTATCATTCAGACCGCCACCTGGTGGAGCCCACATCACGGGGACTTTGGGGTGTTGTCATCGCGGAGGACTATAGCAAGTGATTGTGGAGAGAGGGGTGGGGAGAAGGGAGGAGGGGGAGAGACCTGGGCTGGGGGAGCCCTTTGCCAGGTTCCTCCGTTGGCGGTGGGGGAGACTAAGCCGATGCCCCCCAGCCTGCTGGGCTTGTGTTCAGGGAATGGCCCAAGCATAACCTAAGGAGATCGGGTTGGGGCTCGTGACATGTGATAAAGCCACAGGCAGCTCAGAGCCTCGGAGACTGAAACAAACAAGTCATGGGGTGTCAGACGAGGCCACCACACAGAGCCGGGCAGATTGGTTCCTGTGCAAAGGTCAGAGCCAAGAAGATGCCTGGGGGTCCCATGGCCCAAGGCCAGGCCCGCCTGGAAGGAGGTGAGCCTTTCCCCCGATCCCACAAGGGCACCATATGGGCCAGTGAGTTCAGAGGGAGAGAACCTCATGGCCATTTGCCAGGTGCTGTCTCCAGGCCATCAAGAATCTAGAAGAAGGCTCCATTTCAGCCCCACTGAATGATAGGGGAGAGAAACAAAAGAACAAGGAAAGGGAAGGGGGGGTTGATAATGATTTTGCTTTGGCTTCCTACACATCCGCATCTGCTTGAAGATGAGAGCCATCGTGGCCAGGTAAATGCTGCTTCTCTCTCTCTCTTGTAAAAAATGTTCTTCTTTCATAATGAATTGGACCTTCTTTCAGTTCTGATGGGAATACTGCTTTAAAGTGGTTTTCATTGGAGACCATCCTTTGAAGGCTCAAAGCGTAGAAAAGAAAAGCAAGTCCTTGGGGTGCGTGGGGGGCTCAGTCAATTGAGCATCTGACTTCGGCTTGGGTCAGGATCTCGCGGTCGGTGAGTTCGAGCCCCACGTTGGGCTCTGCGCTGACGGCTCAGAGCCTGGAGCCTGCTTCCGATTCTGTGTCTCCCTCTCTGTCTCTGCCCCTCCCCTGCTCATGCTCTCTCTCTCTCTCTCTCTCAAAAATAAATAAACTTAGAAAAGCAAGCCCTTCCCAAACCCTCCCACTAACATCCACTTATGCACCCACCCACCCATCCATCTAAGCAACGTGTGCGTTCATTCCTTCATTCATTCACTGACTTAAAAAACACCTATGAGCACCTCTGTGTGCCAGGCGCTCTCTAGAAGGACCCAGTGTTGAACCATGCAGACAGGGTCCCTTATGGGTCTGACAGGCCAGCGGACACAAGGTCATAAACGAGGCGACAGATAAGCAAGAGCATCTTAACCAACGACAAGTGGCTTAGAACGAAGACATGTCAGTGTGCTGGGAAGGGTCCGGGGAGGCCTGAGGGGGCGACACGGATATGAGACCTGGACGGCAAAACAGAAAGCCCTCGCATGCACAGTCACCCAGTACTTGATCATTACAATACGGTCCATCGATATCCTCAACATTAAACCCTCCAGAACTTTTTTTGAGCCTGGAAATATTCGCAGCCAGGCCTATCATGGTCAAGGTCAGTCTCTCAAAGTGACAGGAAAAACACACTTGGTCTTTGGTAACTATCTTGAGCTGACATCAAAAACCAAGTATTGATTACCCCTGGTGACAATGACATCCGTCATTTGAGGGGCAGAGTAGAGTTGCAGGGCAGCGGGAGGGTGACGGAGCTGAGGTCGCCATGTCTTCTGCGGCTGCCGGTTCCGATCGTCTCGTTTCGAGCTGCTGACAGCACGGCCCTTAGAGATCCGAGCTATAATTCTGCCCCGTCATCTACAAGCTGTGTGACCTTGGGCAAGTAACTTTGCCTCTCTGAGCCCCCGTTGCCTCATCTGGAATGGGAAACTCCCTAGGTCCTTGATCCTGAACATGTATCTGCACCCACATTTGAATGATTCCGAGATCAAGATCGGTTTTGCAATGTGCACACAGCGCCCGGGGATCCTTTTCAACTGCACATTCTGATTCGGCAGGTCTGGGGTGGGGCTGGCATTTCTACCAAGTTCTCCGGAGACAGTGGCTGCCGCTAGCCCTCTGCCCACCTCCTGAGTAGCCGGGGAGCAGTTGACGGATACATTTAACGTGGCTGTGAGGATATCAAGAGGGACAAAGCTACACTTGATGGGATTTTCGATTTCGGGAAACGCATTAACCCCATGTTTCATTTTATCCCCCCTCCCAGTCACCCCATACAAATGTTGGTAAAGCACCCAGCCCACAGCCTGGCATGTTGAAAACAATAATAGATGTTAGCTCGCTCCCTCGCACACCTCGAGTGCCGGTGTGGGATGCGAAGGCGGGTGCTGGACGAGGAGGTCCATCCATAATTGCGTGCGATCCCCGTGAGGCCCCAGTGCAGAGGGGGTGGGACACTGGCCGACTCTGTAGAGAGAAAAATGTTAATTCCTCTCGCTGTCCCTGCATCCCCGGCTCGGGGACATGTGTTTGATCAGGCCTGCATCAAACGCCGCGTTTGCAACAAGACAAAACCCGAGCGCGCGGGAGGACGTGAGCCTGTTTGAATTGGTCCCCCTCACCCCCCACCCGTCCCCCACTGCGACCTCCTTCAGATACGTGCAAATGCTTGTCTCGAGTCACGAAAACTGACAAGCACCTGGGCAGTTCTGCCTGCTATTAGAAACGCAAAGAGCGGGTGGGGGAGGGGCGGGGAGAAGCGGAAGGGGAAGCTGGGTTATATTTAGGGACCAGAACTCGGGAGCAAAGAAACAGAGAGGAAAAGGGTGAGCTGGGACGTAGGGAAACGGGGTGCTAGTGTATCATCCCCTCACCGCTCATTTCAGAAGGATGCTGCCCTGCAAGCAGCATATTCAGGTTTGTATCTTCCAGTCCATTCTCTGCCCAGTATGGGCAGCCATACTAGAAAGAGGCAGTAAAGGGTTTTATTACCTTTTATTTATCAGCTGAGGAAACTGCACCTTAGAGGCTTGGATGAAATTACCCACTAGGAGGTGGTGAACTGGATTCCGTGGATGCTCCAGGGCGGGGGGGAGGGGAGGTGTGGAGGGGGTGCTGAGACTCCGCATTTCTAACAGGCTCCCAGGTGATGTCAGTGGGGCTGGTCCGTGGACCACCCTTGGAGGAGCAAAGACGTATCCGCTTATACACTTCAGAGACGCAAACCAAGAAATTGACCTGCTGCTACCCCAGAACTGCATCATGTATTTATTCTGTGCGTAAGTATTGGGCATTTCTCATCTCCCAGGCGTTGCATTGAGATACAAGATTGGCCTGCTCCCTGGCCTGGTGGAGTTTAGACCAAAAGCAAATAAATTAAGCATCTACAAATTGCAAAAGCAATGGTCATGCTTGTAGCACGCAGAAGCATGTTACATTTAGTGGAAGGATGTACAGTACAGAGTGGCGGCTGCAGAGACCCTAATCAGTGTATCAGAGCCCAGACGTTTGCAGATACTAGACCCTCACTCCTCCTGGGTGTCTCTGAGCACGTTGTGCCTTGATTTACCCATAAAAGTGATGAGAAAAATCAACCCAGACTGCAGTGTGGCCATTGACACCCCAGCCCCCAGTTTACTCTGTGTGAAAGTTAGAGCTTCAGATTTTTCCAAATGAAAAGGACATCATCCACCCCAGGGTTTCCCTATTTCACTGGGTAGCAGAATCATCTGGGTATATATATAGCTATGAGAGTTTAGCAAATAAAAATGCAAGATGGCCGATTAAATTAGAATTTCAGATAGACAACAACAAACTCAGTTATATGCTGAGTTTACACGCCCTTAGTTGGTGACAGATAATTTAATGTGGTGGTGAGAGCATGGACGGGGTCCAGAAGGTGTCTTGATTTCCAAATGCTGCCTTCTGGACCCTCAGCTTTGTTCTCTGAATCATCCTTCCTTTTTTTTTATTTTTTTTATTTTTTTTATTTTTTTGAAGGGTGGCACACGTTTTCAACTGAGTAATTTTATCCTCCTATTTTTTCCTGGAGAATGCTGAGGGTCTGACAGCCTCCTTTCATTTTGTCCTCTCTGTCCTGTTCAGGCCAAGCTGGCAGGGTTTCTATTGATAGAACATTCTCAAAAATCTTGTGGGTTTCCCATGTATGTTACAGAGACTCTCTCCATTAGACGAGAAGCTTCTCCACAGGTCCCTCCCAGGCAATCTCACCTCAGTCACTGGCTTCTGCCTAAATGGCCAAAGGGATCAACAAGCCGCAGGTCTAATCCCTTGAAAGAGCCCTTTGTGTGACTGTCCTCTGTGACCCTTTGTTCCTTCTAAAGCACGAGCAAAACAATGATGAGCCACACCCTTGGTTTTCTCTCCAAAGTATGCTTTCCTGACAGGGACTCTTCAGATCTTTGCATCGTTTGCAATCTGGATAGGCTGAGGATTTCCCAAACTGTTAAGTCCTGGTTCCTTTTTTGTTTATCAGTGCTGCCCTGAATTTACCTCTTTCCTCTCCAATTTTACTATGACGGCAAGAAGGAAACCATGTTGCATTTCCAACACCCTGCAGCTTCATATTCAAGTTCATCACCTGCAGACTCTACTTCCCACGTGACCGTAGGACACACTTCAGCTAAACTTTCTGCCACCATGTCACAAGGATTCCTTCTCTCCCCCTTTCCAAAAACATGTTCCTCGTTTCCTTCAGAGTCCCCCAGAAGCACATTTCTTTTATTTCTACCAATGGTCTGTCAAAGGCAATCTAGGTTTTTTCTATCACCCACCTCAAAATTCGTCCAGCCTCTATACAACACCCAATTTTAAAGTTACCTCCACATTTTTAGGTATGTTTTTAGAGCAGCACCCCACTCCTGGTACCAACATCTGTATGACTTCCCTGTTACTGCTGCAAGAAAATTACCACAAATGATGTAACGGAAAACAACACAAGTTTATTCTCCTATAGTTCTGGAGGCCAGAAGCCTAAAATCAGTCCCACAGGGCTGAAATCAAGGTGTCAGCAAGGCTGGCCCCTCTGGAGGCCACAGAGGGGTCTATTCCTTGTCTCTTCCAGGGTCTAGAGGCTGCCTTGGCATTTGCTGACACATAGCTGCACCACCCGGATCTCTCCTTACATCTTTACTTTGCCTTCTCCCCTACCTCCGACCCTCCTGTTTCCCTTTCATAATGACCCCTGTGATTACGTGTGGCTGACTCTGATAATCCAAAATAATCTCCTCAAATCGAGACCCCTACCTTCAGTACACCTGCAAGTCCCTTCTGCCATTTAAGGTAATATGGATTTCATGAGGATATCTTTTGGGACCAGTCTGCAGCTTTCCCACAGAAGGATAAAACACAACAGATTAGGAACTGTTCCCCAAGGTTAGATCTGGGTGGGGATAAGGGAGTGGGAAGCAAGCAAAAGGCAGGAAGGAAGTGAGGAAAGAGGGAGGAAGGAAGGAAAAAACGATTATAAGAAAAAAATTGCCCATGTTAAAACATGCATGCATGATATGAGCCCATACATTTAAAATTAGATTTATATAAAATTAGATATATGTGTGTGAGTGTATGCACAAAGTGATGCATAAAAGGATGGACACCAAACCCTGCTAACACTCAGGATAATGGGATTCTAGATCATTTTTATTGTCTTCCTTCTATTTTTATGTACAACCTAACTTTCTCTTTTTCAGTCAGCATGTAATACTTCACATAATTTTAAAAAATAACAAAGCTGTTTTATGTAAAAAATTATGTTTTAAAAAACTAAAAATGAAGAAAAATTTAGATTCTGTATATTCTAAACTCCTGGGACAGGATCCGATTGGTGCATTTTGGGTCAGGTGGTCACCTCTGGTCTAATCAGCACAGAAGGCAGAGTCACATGACCCCAACATGGCTGCTAGGGGCTTTCCTCTTACAGGATAAGGGAATGAATGAGTGGTTCTCAGAAGAGAAGGGACATCTCAAAAATATAGACTTCCCACATTAGGTATTTTATTAAAGAAGAAATTATGTGTGGGTGATGATCAAAGTATTATAATCTTGCTTTTGCCATTTTTATTTCTGATCGACTCTGAATCAAGAGTCACCGTCTTGATGGAAAACTCAGCTGTAATTCTCGGCCTTTTGCTGGGCACTGATATGATCTCAGACTCTCTTCACTGGTGAACGACCTGGATGAGATGACCGGTGGTTTCTGGTACCTCTCCACTTGAATACTTTCTTGCCCGGATGCCCTCCTGGGAGGTAAGAGGGAAAACACGGACGGTGCACTTCTCCACGTGTCCATTTTCTGATTGAAATATGTCACCAATCCTGCTTTTATAGGGTTTCCTGCTTCAGAAATGAACTTTTAATTTCTGAACTTTCAAGAATGTCTACAAGCCATTTTGGTTTCCAAGAATGACACCTTTCTGTTTTTTATAGATGTTGGTTTAGGGTGGGAGTGTCTTTGCTGAAAGACATGCTTGCCCATAGTGGGGGGAGAGGGCATCACCTTTGGGTCTGAGAGGATCTCTGAAAGGACCAGATAGTGTCCATGGGGGTTGCAGACAGGCCAGAGATGGGGGAGGGGCAGAAGATTGGCGATGAAGAGGAGAACTGAGAGGAGAAGGAAGACGAGAGATTCAGAGGTAAGAGAGAAAACACGCAGAGAGATTTTCAGAACCAGTGAGAGAGCAGGAGAGAGATGTAGAGAAATGACAGAGACTGACATGGCCACGGAGCTGGCCTCTGAGGCCCAGCCCCCAGGGAGGGGTGTTTCGTGGACCAGAGTCAGCCCTGAGTCTCCAGGCTCCGTCCCGTAGAAGCTCAGAGAAGCTACGTTCAGAAAGACCTTGTTTCCAGCCCTGTGCCCCGTCTTACCAACTGTGCGACCTTGACCAAGCAGTGTAACCTCTCTGAGCCTCAGTTTCCTCATCTGCAAAGTGGGGCTAATAACATGTACTTCCCAGGGGTGCTCTGAGGATTTCTGGAGGTAACATACACGAAGCACCTAGCACAATGATTTTTATCACCATCACTGTCATTACTGTTAGCAGACCCGGACGTGCTGGAATTCCAGGAAACCCCCACACGGGCAACCCTGGATCTGGATGCGAGCAAGTCCCTTCAGGATCCACAGGCAATGTCTCTGTGAGGGTGGGGCTGCAAGATGTATACACCCTGTGCCCGGTAAATGCACAGGGCACACTCGTCCAGGAGGAGAGAGAGGCTGAGGGGCGGGGGTCAACAGGAGGAGGAAGAAGGGAAAAGGAAGGGAAGAGAGAGGCATATCGAGCTGAGGCAGAGACTAGAGGATGAGAAAAAGGAGAAAGAGGCAGAGATAAGGGGGCAGAAAGAGGCAAGGAGAGAGAGAGCGAGTGAGAGAGGAACTGTGTGCACCCAGGGGATCTCTGTCCTCTGCTGCATCACTGCCCAAGCTGTTCCCATTGCTACCTTCTTACCCATAGCCCCCACCCATCTCTGCAAAGCCACACCTCCCACCATCCAGACCAGGCTGGCGGTCCCCTATGCACAGACTGGGCTTTCTGTCATGGGGGCTGGCTCTCTCTGCAGGCATCTGTCTCAGACCCATCTGGATCCTATCGGCCATAAGTACCATCAACTGCACGGGCCTGTCTCCTACCCCCACCTGCCTCTGCCCCGCAGAACTATAATTTTTTTAATGTTTTATTTATTTTTAAGGGGGGGGGCAGAGAGACAGGGAGACACAGAATCCAAAGGAGGGGGTCCAGGCTCCGAGCTGTCAGCACAGAGCCCGAAGTAGAGTTCGAACCCACAAACCATGAGATCATGACTTGAGCCAAAGCCAGATGCTCAACTGACTGAGCCACCCAGGCACCCCATGCCCAGCAGAACTATAAATGTCCTGCCATTATCTTGTGTCTGCCCACCACCCTTCCAGCTTGGGTCCAGCACAGCTGGGGCCCAGGAGCAGGCTTGCACAATCAGGTCCCATCTGTAAGCATCAGTCACCACCCCCCCCCCCCACCCTGCTCACTCATCTGCCAAGGGGGGTAACTAGGGGCAGGGGGCCCTGTTGGAGCATCTGAGGGACCCCACCCGGGGCAGAGGGGCCAGCAGCATTGATGGCCGAGTAGGTGCTACCCTCACACCGTCTGCCTCACTCCGCTCGATACTTCTTGGAGTGGATCCATTTATACTGGGTGATGTATGTGTCCATCAACGCTGCAGTGGAGTGGATCCTGTCTCTTCCCCCTCTTCGTCCTCCTCCTGTTCCTCCTCCTCCTCCTCACCTGAGCCACTTGCAAGGCAGGAAGGGAGGGCATAAATTCAGCCAAATAGCTTCACTAGCCTTCTGCCTCCCAGTGCCTGGGACCTGGGAGGGTGAGCTTGGCTGCAGCATTCATTGAGAGGAGGGTATCTTCCAGTGGTTTCTCTGAGCCGCTGGGCCATGCCAGACATAGGAGAGCATGTGGGCAGTGGGGCAGTTCAGGAAACATGCCCACCGACTATGTGCCAGGCACCTACTATGTGTCAGGCACATTCCGTGTCCCCCCACCCCGCCCCCTGGCCAGGAGTCTAGTGGAAAAGACAGGGGTGTGTACAAAGATAAGAACAGAGGGTGGGGTGGAACAGAGCAGCCACCCTGCTGCCGGCTACTATCACGTGCACGTTCAAATGCGCAGTGAAATATGTATGGGATGGTCATAACTATCTCTGCACTCGCCCCTGGGCAGCCGGGAGGAGTAAATAATAGAACGCATGCTCCCATCACGCTGCTGGACAGTAACCAGGAAGCGGCTTAGCTGGAGTGGTTCCGTCCAGGTGCGCGTTCCGGCTCTACCTCCAGCAAGTGCTGAATACCTTTTTACTTCTGTTTCCTCGCTTGTAACATGGGCTGATTCCCAGGGAGTCCCTCCCTGGGGTGCTGTCAGGGCAAAACGAGAGGACATGTATGCCAAGCTCTTGGACCGCTGTCGGGCACGTCCGAGCATCGCGGAAGCATGGGCCGAATTTGTGACAGGGGAGCTATTGGTTTTATTTTCCCAGATGCAGCAGTTCTTGGAAGGCTTGAGTGTTGACCCACCTTCGAGGTGGGGCTTGAAAGAGCTAATGTATATGCAGCTTGGTGCTGAGCGGGCATACAATACACTGTTAGTAATTAACGTAGGTTTCATCTGTTTCCGCTAATCCAAAGCTTGCATTGGAATAATCAGAGCCTATGACCTCGCTGTCCTCCGGAGGTTCACGGTCTAGTGTTATGACGTATTAGGAAACAAATACACGTCACAGATGCCGTGCCCACGTACGACACCGGCACACGGGGCTGAGCATCTCTGACAGACATCTCCAGCTTCGTCTAAGACCAGAGAGCTGGCTGGTCCCCTGCCTGGCGTTGCTTTTCTCCCACTATTAGGCTCCTGGGGCTGCCACCACGAATTACCCCAAACTGGAAGGCGGGGGTGCTTAAAACAACAGAAACTTAGGGGCGCTTGGGTGGCTCAGTCGGTTAAGCGTCCGACTTCGGCTCAGGTCATGATCTCACGGTTCCTGAGTTCAAGCCCCGCATCGGGCTCTGTGCTGACAGCTTGGAGCCAGGAGCCTGCTTCGGATTCTGTGTCTCCCTCTCTCTCTGCCCCTCCCCGGCTTGCGCTCACTCTCTCTCTCTGTGTCAAAAATAAATAAAAAAACTTTAAAACAAAACAAAACAAAACAGATACTTAATCTCACAGGTCGGGAGGCCAGAAGTCCAAAGTTGAGGTGGTTCCCTCGGGGTGGTTCCTTCTAGAGGCTCGGAGTGACAATCTGCTGACAGTCCTCGGTGCTGCTTGGTTGTGGGTGCATCGCTTCACCCTCTGCGTCCGTTGTCACAACGTTCCCTCCTGGGTGTCTACTTCGATGCCCTTACGTGGACACCGGTCATTGACTGTCAGGCCCATCCTGAATGCAGGATGGTCTCATCTTGAGAGCCTCAACTAGTTACATCTGCAAAGACCCTTTTCCCAATAAGGTCACACTCTGCGGTTCCAGGGGGACAAGAATGCTGGGGGGCCACAGTCCAACCCACTACACTTCCTCCCTCCTCTTAGCAAACTCCCTGCTTCCCCTCCCCTCGCCTCCTCTCCCAGCACTTACCCCCAGCCCCCTGGCCCTGGATGTTTCTGCCCCTTTACTAGGAGCTTTCGAGCCCCTCCAGGCAGGCACGGGGTCCTGCTTCCGTGGGAGCTCCTCCCCAGTGCAAGTCTGGCCCAGGGGAGGGCGGCCAGCTGCTAACATTAGCAGTCTCGGAGGCGACTAGATGGAGGCCCGCACGCCCTATGTCCGAGTATTTAGAAGTTATAAATGGAGCTAACAAACTCTTAAATAAAATACGTTCTTACCCTCCTGCCTGGGCAAATATGTCATCATAACAAACCGGAAGGCAAGCTTGGAAGTTTGTATTCTCAGACTCTGGAGAGTGTTGTGCCCGCATGTGGTGGCACAGAGAACGCCAGCCCGTGGCCCACAGCCTGACACCAGACAGGCCAGCGTTTGGGCGAGGCCACTGCAGGGGCGGATCCCGTCTTCATTTGAAACTTTGAGATTCTGGGGTGCCTGGGTGGCTCAGTTGGTTGAGTGTCTGACTCTTGGTTTTGGCTCACGTCTTTTAGGTTTCTCCCAAGTCATAAACCCTAAAACGTCAGCGCTGGCAGGGACCTGGGGGTTGTTTAGTCTGAAACACCCCAGGAAGCAGCAGAGGCTGAGAGTCAGGGGCGCAGAGGTGGACCGGAGAGGAAAAGGGAGAAATCGGGACTGGCCAGGGGTTGGTGAGTCCTGAGCTGAGTGGTCATGACCCCACCCTAGGGGCCGCCCTAAGCCTAGCGAGCCCTCGGCTCCCACTGCCTTGCCCCACCACTGGCTGGAGGTTCGCCTGAGAAAAGCATGACCTTGGAGGGAGCAAGCAGCTAGAGGGCACCCACCAGCCACAGCCCCTGCAGCCTGCGGGAGAGGCTTTTCTTGAAGGGGATGCAGTGCATTGCCATGGCCACGGCCCCGCCTGATTTTGTGCCCTTCCCCCCACCCCCCGGAGGGACATGAGACTCTCGGCTTTAGCGCGTTCTCCCAGTGGGTCAGCCAGGCAGCCAGGACTCTTCTCCCAGACCAGCTCACACGAGGTCAACACCCATGCTGCATCGAGCGGCCACCCTTCAGGAGGGATGGGGAAGAGACCACGGCCCAGGCCTCGCCATCACGTGGTGTCCGAAAGAGAGGGTTTAGGGCACTGGTTCTCGGCTGAGCGCAGCTGTGCCCCCAGGGGACACCGGGCACTGTCACATTCGGTGGTCACAACTGGGGTCTGGCGGGTGGAGGCCACAGACGCGGCTACGCGCCCTCTGGTACACAGGACAGCCCCCCACCCCTGAGGAGTTATCTGACCCCAAATGTCAACAGTGTCATGATTGAGATACCCTGGTCCAGCTGGGTTGACATCTGTGAATATGCTCATGTTTCTGATCATAGGTGAGTCAACCCAACTTGGGCTGCGCCCCGGACTGAGCTGAGACCCACTGTCCTCTGCGCTTTCCAGCCCAAACGTGCCACTTGTGTCCCGCCCTCCCCAGGCCCAGAACGCGCCTGCCTACCCACCCCGCCCTTCCTGGTCACCCACCACCTTGAGTCCTGCCTGCTCTGTTCCAGGCACCGCGCTCAGTCCTTTCCCGATTTTCTCATCTCAGCCTCTGAAGGAGGTGCGATTTTTGTCCCCGGGGACAGGAGGTGAGGGAACAGAAGCACAGAAGGGGTGAGTAACTTGTCCAAGGTCACACAGTCAGGGAGTGACAGGGCCAGGATCCCAGCTCAGGCAGGCTCGGGAGCCCGGGGCGCGAACCTCGGCCCTGTCCCGCCTCTTCCCCAACCGTGTGTCACTGTCCGCTTGGGAACTGCCTGGCATGGCTCCTGGCACAGAGGCGGCGCTCCGGTAATATCTGGTGAGCAGGTGAAGTCATGACACTCCAGCTGGAATTCCCAATTCCGATCAAGAAGCTTAGCGATGCTCCCATCGAGTCACGACTGAGCCCTGGGGCTCCTGCTTCTCAGTGGAGGGTGACAGGAGGTGTGCCCGTCGGAAAAAGGCTCCCGTAGGTTTGGTAGAGGCCACGGCACCCGTGCGCACTATGCGGTTCCACGGTCCTTCGGCGAGGGTCTCAGGACAGAGCCCTGCCCCAGGATAGAGCTTGCCTTTGAGGACGTCACCCCTGCAAGGTTTTCCTCCCGCAAGCCCAGAGAACCCGTTTTGAGAGAAGATTCAAGACACAGGGCAGATCCTGTGTAATTAATAGTGAGCCGCCTGATAGGAGAATAAACATCCAAGGAGGCGGAGAAGCGCTGTAGCCGGAGGGACCGGCAGAGCCCAGCCCCCTGCAGAACCGCAGAACCCAGGTGAGAGCTCCCTGGGCCACCAGGTTCCTCCCTCCTCAGCCCCCGGGGAGCAGGGAGGGTCCAGGGGCGGATTTACTGAGCAGCTACTATGAGCCAATGGCAGGCGCCGTCCCAGGCGCCGGCAGCACAGCAGTGACCCAGACGGAAACGTTCCATTGGAAGCGACAGATGGCAACAGAGAAATAGATGAGGGCGCCTGGGTGGCTCAGTCCGTTAGGCGTCCAACTTGGGCTCAGGTGACCATCTCGTGCGTGGTTCGTGAGTTTGAGCCCCGCGTCGGGTGAGCAGGTGAGCCCTGCTTTGGGTGGTGAATTCAAGCCCCGGCTCCGCGCGCTCCACACTCTCCCTCTCTCTCTGCGCCTTGTGGGATTCTCTCTCCTCCTCTCTCTCTCTCTGCCCTTCGCTCACTCGTGCTGTCTCTAAATAAATGCATAAGTAAGTAAATAAATAAAATTTAAAAAATGAAAATAAAGAAATAGATGCACACACAGTAGGCGGGGTGGCGGGCACGAGGGGGGCGGGTGCAAGCAGATGAAGGGACGAGACACGGTCGAGAAGGGTCACGAGCTTCGACCTCGCGGACAAAGAGCCCCCACCCCCACCCCCACCCCCGCGGAGGGACATTTGAGAAACAAGCAGAATGGACCGAAGGGGCACCTGGCGGTGGGATGTCCAAGCAGGGGCGGGGCGGGGCGGGGCGGGGCGGGGCGGGGTGCAGTGGGAGGTCGGAGAGGTCACAGGGCGGTGTCTGGTGGGGACTTTGAGCCACAGCGGGATGTGAGCTGGGGACTGACTTCCATCCTGGCCAATGTGTGGGACACGGACTCTGGGGCCGGGAGACCGTGAGGACGCTGCCGGGTCATCATCCAGTCCCGGGTGGCGGCAGGGGCCGTGGGGAGAAGGGGGAGGAGGAAGGTGACCGACGGGGAGCGCCTCCAGCCCAGCCGTGGTCTTTTCCTCCCTTTCGTTCTGAGGCGGGAAAGCCAGGGTGAGCGATGGGCCCATTTCCCAGATCCCCGGGTGGGTGACCAAAGGGCTCCCGACCCCTCAAGCAAGACGCCAGGAGCCTCCGGGGACCCGGGCCCTGGGAGGCCCGGCCAAGGTTAGAGGCAGAGGCCGGCGCGTTCGGTGTTCGGGCCCGGGAGGCCGGGCCCCCTGTGCGCGTGCGCGCCTGCGCTCCTCTGGCCAGCAGCCTCAGCCGTGGGTCTCACAGCGCACTGCCTTTGCTAGAAGAGTCTGCGTGAAGCCAAGGGCCGTAGGTGGCTCGTGCGAGAGGCACGGAGTCCCAGCTCTGCCGGTCACTAGCTGTGTGACCGCGGACAGGCCTTGGAGCCCCTCAGTAGCTTCAGTATTTTCACCTCCAAGTTGGGGACCCACATGTGCTTATCTCAGAGAGGTTACTCAGAAGACGAGGTGAGGTGATGTCATTGAAGGATGGATCACGGTGCCTGCCCACAGCAGGTTTCCGGAAACGCTCGCTCAGCCCCTGGCCCTGCAGCGGGTTGCAGAAAAGGCCACGATATTTAGCAGTTGGGGCCATCAAAGGGCGGTGTCTGTTCCCCCGCGGCGCACACGCTTGAATCTGGCCTGGCCGTGGGGCTCGCGGTGCCTCGCAGAATGCAGTGGCGGTAAAGTCCTGCCAGTTCTGAGCCTAAGCCCTAAGCGGCCTTGAAGGCTGTGCTGTGGGAACACCTGTGCCCACGTCTGAAGAAGCCTGAGCCAGCCCGTGGCATGACCCTGTCACCCCTGGATCCCCGCCGAGAGCCCGCCAGCCGCCAGACACGTGGACCAGGCCTACATCACCCAGCCACCCTCTCGGATGCCCCAGCTGCCCGCAGACACGGGGTGGGGGGTGGAGGGGGCAGGGACGGGGAGGGGGGGTGCAGGGCAGGCCCGGCCAAGGTCAGCTGAGCCAGCCCAAACCACAGCGGTCGCCCAGCCCGCTCGGAGGCATGGACAAAACCAATGGCTGTTGAGAGCCGCAAATTTTGGGGTCGTTTGTTGTGCAATAAAAGCGAAGTGACCCCCACACCGCCCAGGTGATGCGCCTCCCCCTTCAAACTTAGCATATGTGGCCGGCAGACCAGTGGCCCCCAGAACGTCCACCTCCTAATCCCCGGAACCTGTGAATCTGTGACCCGACGGGGCCAAGGGGGCTGCGCGGAGGGGATTCGGTTACGGATCTTGAGACGAGGGGACTGTTCTGGGTCATCCAGGAGGTGGGCCCGGCGTGACCTCTAGGGTCCTTGGACGGAGAGGTGGGAGGCTCAGTTACAGAGAGGGAGGCGTGGTGGCAGAAATAGGAAACCAGAGACGCTCTGATGCTGGCTTGGACGCTGGAGGCAGGGCCTCGTGCCAAGGATTGTGGGGGTGGGGTGTGGGGGGGGCAGAAAGGCTTCTAGAATTTAGACTTCTAGAGAAGGCAAGGAAATGCATTCTCCTCTAGAGCCTCCGGAAGGGACAGAGCTCTGCCAACACCTGGCTTTTAGGTATTCTGACCTCCAGCCCCGCGAAAGAACGGATGCGTGCTATTTCAAGCCCCCGGTTTGGGGTAACGTGTTGAAGCAGCAAGAAGACAGTAACACAGCGTAGGAGGCCTCGGTACCTGCTGTGTCTCCCACCCTCCGGCGGAGGAGCATGCTAGGAGTTCATCTTCCTCGTGACGGGTGACCACGGCAGCCGACAAGGAGTAATGACACTCCTAATAATAACGGCTAATATTTCCGGAGCCCTTATCGGGTGTCAGGCACATCAGGCTAATGGCTTCGTTTGTAGGTATCATTTCATTTAAGCGTCAGGAGAGGCAGAGGAGGAGGGACTGTTAGGATCAATCCCACTTCACAGATGGGAAAACTGAGCTCGGAAAGGTCAGGAAACAGCCCTCCAAGGAAGTGGCAAGACTGGGACTCACATCCAGCGACGATCAGCGACACTTCCCTGGACTCCGCCCGCTCCTACAGGAAGAGCCCGTGCCCCCCTCCCCACCCTGCTGGCCTCTTCCCTCTGCTCCCCGGGGTGGGGGGTGTCTTCCCACGCACTCCCCTTGGCCCCCACCCCTCCCGCACCTCCCCAAGCCTCCGCAAAAGGCGCGTTCTCTTTTCATACACCGTTTCCTACGCCACAGACAGGCTGGTGGTTCTGAAAGGGACTCTCTTTCCTTTTTTGGCTTTCCCTCAGCTTTGCAGTGAAGAAAATAGAGATTGCAAAAAATACAGACACATCCTCAGACTGCAGATTTTTGATCCCGAGAGTTCCCTCCAGCCAGGGTGGGTTGGCATCGCTGACTGGCACCATGCCTGGCTTCGCCCTTCCTCCCAGCTCCAGGCCCCCCCCTGCTGGACAGCGTCTTGCCTCCCATCCTTGGGAGAGGTGTACCTAAAATCAACATTACGTGATGGTCGTACTTGTAGAGGACCTCTGTGCTCTTTCCTTTATCTCTTACGTTGTTAAAGGCACCCCAATTTTCTTAGGGGAACCACAGCTTACTGCCTGTCAGGCCAGGTAGCCTTGATGGGGCCGACCCTACGGTCGGGCTCGGGGACAGGCAAGTGATCCCAGGCAGGCCACTGAGAGCACCACATCCCCTCTGCCCATAGGCATTGGTTCAGACACAGCCCTGTGACCCAAGATGAACCAATCAGAGCTAAGGACCGAAGGTACCTGACTTTTGCTGGCCCTGTGACGTAAACGTCACTCCCCTTTCTGCTGTGGCTGATGGCTAGAGCAGAGGGACCATCTTTGCCAATGTTTGAAGAAAGTCTGCCTGGGTGGGGGGTCGGGGGGTGGCGGGGAAGCCCGCTCAGAGGAAAGCACAACTTTCAAGTTGGAAATGATACAAATTCTTGATGACATTGTTGGGGGACCTGGATCCGGCTGTGCCTGAAGTCCTAGACTTAAGTATGAACTTTTCAGACCGTGAGAAGATAAGTTGGCTTTGCTTGAGCCTCTTTGAACTGGGTGTCTATCATCCCCCCTGTCCAGCCAATGTAATAGCTAACGTTTATTGAGAGCTATTGTTTAGTTAATGTAAGAACTAATGTCTTAGTTTGGGTTCTCCTGAAAACCGCTTGAGAGGTGGACTTGGGTGCAGACTATTTGGCTGGCAGGTGACCTCTGGAAGCAGGGGTGAGGGAAAAGGGAGAGGGATTCAGGGCAGCAGGAGAGTTAATAGGTGAATTGCTGAGGTTGCTACCATAGACAACGGGGACTCGGTATCTCCGGGGCCTCCTAAGGGGTATACTGGATGCCTTCCAGAATTGGCTATGAAAGACCAGGAGGCTGACAGATGATCCACTGGCTGCTGTCCTCCAATGTTAGAAGGGCCGTCCCGGGGGCGATGTGGAATAGCCCCCTACGGACGTCCATGTCCTAATCCCCAGAACTTGTGAATCCGTTAGGTTACATGGCAAAGAGGGATGAAGGTTGTGGGTGAAATTAAGGTTGCTAATCAGTTGACCATAAAATATGTCTCCCTAGACTGTCCTGGCATGTCTGGGTGGCCCTGCTGTCATTGCAAGAGTCCTTATACGCAGAAGAAGAGGCGGAAGACGGGCAACCGGAGAGCTGGCAGCGGGAGAAAGACTCGGCCCAATGTCGCTGACCTTGAAGATGAAGGACGGGGCCATAAGCCAAGGAATATGGGCGGCTTCTAAAAGCTGGAAAAGGCAAGGGGGTGATTCTCCTCTAGAGCCTCCAAAAGGAACGCAGCCCTTGATTTTAGTCCGGTGAGACCCACGTTGGACTTCCGACCTCCAGAAACATGAGGTAACAAATCTGTGTGGTTTCCGGCCACTGACCTGGTGATGATTTGATAACAGTCATGGACACACATGCAAGCAGAGCCCCAGGCTGCACTGTGTCCAGTGGAGTAGGTCCCCATGGCATCAGACAGGGCCTGGGACAGAAGGAGGAATGACACCTCATCCTTGGGGTAGGATGCTGTCACCACAGACGTGTGCCTCAGCTTGCTGGCACAGAACGTGCACTGAATTCAAGGTGGGTTGACGAACCGAAAGCAGCTGCCACCAGCCGTCCCCACGTGCCAGGCACCGAGCCAAATGTGCCACATGCAGTATCCTGTCTCTGCCTCCACTCGAGGCATGAGAGCTTCTCCCCTTTCCTTATGCAAACCCCCTATCACCTTTGGGGGTTCGAGTCCGAGGGACCCTTCTGGTGTGCGGTTCATTGGCACAGCAATGGCGAATACCCCACCAACTCTTGCAGACGATCACGTGACCCCTTCCTGCCCCTCATTTCTGGGCGTCGGCTCTGCCTGCCTCTGGCTTTTCCAGGAGTCACCATCCCACCTTCCAGTGGTAAAAATATCCAGTAACAGTGAGGCAAGGGAAGGGCAGGGGATCGTTCTTTCCTTGGCACCTGGAAACATCCCAACCTGGATAGCAGATGAGGAAATGCTACCCTGCCCCAAGCAGACATTACTAATCGATCCCAGCACTCGGGATTACTGAGTCCAGACGTGCTCCTAACGTGTTTCTCAACACAGCGCTCTGGACGGCACTACCAATGTAACTGGACTTGGAAGGGTCAAGAGCATCTGTGGTCACTGTTGGTTACCTCTCATATTGAATCTGACATCCCCTTCAATAGTGAAGCTTCAAACTCCTAAACTCAAGAAAGGAAAATGCTCTTGGGCAAACATCTGTGTCCAAGGGAAAGGCTGCTGAAGGGATCCCAAATTCTTCCCTGTCTTCCCATCAGCCTTAAGTTTTGCTTCTTTCCATAGCTCTTCTTATTCGTGGTAGTATCTGCAACAATTAGAATTGCTTCCAGGGGCGACTGGGTGGCTCAGTCGGTTAAGCGTCTGACTCTTGGTTTCCGCTCAGGTCATGATCTCATGGTTTGTGAGTTGGAGCCCTGCATCAGACTCTGCACTGACAGCACAGAGCCTGCTTGGAATTCTCTATCTCCTCTCTCTCTGCCCATCCTCTGCTCTGTCTCTGTCTCTGTCTCTCTCTCTCTCTCTCAAAATAAATAAACTTTAAAAAATAAGGGGGTACCTGCATGGCTCAGTTGCTTAAGTGTCCGACTTCAGCTCAGGTCATGATCTCATGGCTTGTGGGTTCAAGCCCCATGTTGGGCTCTGCATTGATAGCTCGGAGCCTGGAGCCTGCTTCTGATTCTGTGTTTCCCTCTCTCTCTGCCCCTCCCTGCTTGCTCTTTGTCTCTCTCTCAAAATAAATAAATGTAATAAAATAAATAAAATAAATAAACATAAAAATAAGAAAGAATTGCTTCGATTTATTGAGCACCTACAATGTGTCAGATGCTTCTGTAGAACATTCCTGAACATCCCCATGATGAAGGTAATTAGCTCTACTTTGTAGGTGAGAAAACTGGAGCTCAGAGACATTAAGTGCCTCTTACTTGCATAGGGTCACACATCACCATCACCTTCTACACGCACAAAACAAGATCAAACCGCTTGGATTTGATCATACAAAAACGGTATGAGAACAGGGCTCACGTAGCCTCAAATACCCAGCGCAAAATCAGGAGATGTAAGGAGCACGCGAGAAAGGGGGTCTCATCCCTCCATTTATTCATCAAGAATTGTCTGAGCACCTACTATGTGCCCCTGCAGGTGTATACCCGCACCAGGTGTAGCCTCCATTCCCATGGGATTCACAGGTCTGGGGGAAGGCAGACCAAACACACATACAAGTAAACAAACAACAAACATACCGACCGTGATAAGCGCCCTGAAGGGCATGAGGAAGGGGTCGAGCCAGGGAATTGCAACGTTGCCTCTTGACGAGTACGTTTCCCTTCCACCCGCCTCCTGGGCTGTGTCCCAGCAGATCATTTTGTCCTCAGTGCCCAGTGGCGCCAGGTCCGTTTTTTCCAATAGCTGCCTGTGTCTCCCACCCCATCGGTGTCCCCCTACTCAGTCTTCCTAGTCCTTAGCTGAACTGTATGTAGCTCTTCCTTCCTGCCTTAATGAAACATTTATGGAGCACCTACCATGTTGTGTGGATGGCCATAAAGATCCTGGAGGTTATTTTCAGGGTTTGAATGTTCCGGGCAGGAAGCAGAAACCCACGGAATGGGGGTTGGGTACAAGACAAAAGGGATGGCAAGGACTGTAGCAGACAGAGACTCCTGGTCGGCCTAAAAGGGGTGACTGCCGCTCCTCTCCAGCAGGTGACTGCCACACAAAAGTGCAGGCCCAGCAGCATGGATAGATTTTCCTAATTTTTTTTTAAAGAACCCAGAAATCCACGGGGCGCCTGGGTGGCGCAGTCGGTTAAGCGTCCGACTTCAGCCAGGTCACGATCTCGCGGTCCGTGAGTTCGAGCCCCGCGTCGGGCTCTGGGCTGATGGCTCGGAGCCTGGAGCCTGTTTCCGATTCTGTGTCTCCCTCTCTCTCTGCCCCTCGCCTGTTCATGCTCTGTCTCTCTCTGCCCCAAAAATAAATAAATGTTGAAAAAAAACTTTTTTTTTAATAAAAAAAAAAAAAGAACCCAGAAATCCAAATACTTACATGAATTCTCACAATGTTTAAATAGTGGCGACCAATGTAACTAAAAATAACCAAAGGGGGCAGACGGAACCCCTGTCTGCAGGCTGGTCTGACTTAAGACTTCTCATGTTACAGCTGGGGAGACTGAGGCTCAGGGAGATTTGCCTAAAATGTCACAGGGAGGGCCAGCTCGGCCCATTTTCCTTAGAACCAGAAGCCCGAGCTGTCTCGCCTCCAGGCCCAGGGGATCCCCAGGTAGAGGAAGGCAGAGGAGGAGGGGGAGGCCGAGAGTTTCCTAAGTGACCGGCTCATCCCAGGCTCCCGCATCCGGATGCATTTTTCAGGGGCTGGACGGTGATTCTGAGCGTGGGGATCCGCGACCCTCTGTGTCACTCTGGTCTCTGTCTCTCTGTGCGTCTGCCTTTCTCTCTTTTAGCAACAGATGCCCTGGCTTTGATTGCTTCGGTCTCTCTCTCTCTCTCTCTCTCTCTGTGTCTCTTTTTCTCCACTTCTTGGTCTGTCTCCTTCATTTCCTTTCCAGCAGCTTCTTTTCCTTTCCGTCTGTACCTCCTTTCTGCGTCTCTCTGGCTAGTTCTTGGTCTATATTCTTTCTCGAAATCTCCACCCCTCTGTGTGTGCCTCTCTGTCCCTCTCTGCCCGTCTCTCTCCCCATCTCGGCCACTCTCCTGCACTCCCCTCCCATGCCCCCCCCCCCCCCGTCTCCCCCAGGCCTCTCCCCTCCTGCCCTCCCAGTCCCTCCGGCCACCTCCGAAAGGTTACTGTAAACGGGAATGAAGCCGAGGGCAAAAGTAATCAACCCCCGGGCTGACCTCCGATCCCGCTCCCCGCGCCCAGGCTGGTGGAGCCCGAGCCGGAGCCCCGGTCCCTGGCTGCGCCCCCCTCCCCCGCCCGGCCCGGCCCCCTCCCTCCCCACCCCCAGGTCCCCTTGCTGACAAAAGGCCTATCTTCTCTCTGCCTAAATGATTTAAATTCTAATCAAACATCATTTATAGTACATCTCGGAGCCGTCTCCCGGGAGCTGCTCCCACATGAGACGTTGCCATGGCAACCGGGGGGTCTTGTTTCAGAAATGTCAGATTGTATTATTGCCTTCACACTTCTCTGATAACCTAGTGTCTCTCTCTCTCTCGCTCTCTCTCTTTCTCTCTCACACCACCATCCTTAGGATTTTCTTCCTCCTCTCTCTCTCTCACTGGGGGGGGGGGGGGCCGGCGGTGGACCCCCCCCCCCCCCGCGCTCCTCCCGAGACCCCCCCCCCCACCCCAGCCTTCCTGGGACCCCGGGGAGAAAATGGCCTGATCGATTTCAGCCCCCGGCCAGCCGCCGCCGCCCCTCCCGTCTTCCCGGCCCTGGGGCCTCCCCTCTTTGGGAAAGGTGTCTCCCCACCCCACCCCTCATCTTCTGCAGACACGCTCCCCCTCTAGGGGTTTGCTGGAGCGTTCTGGTGTCATTTTATTTTGCTAGATATGAAAATGAGACATAGATTTTTCCCGGCGATGCGTGTGTGAAGTTCTAATCTGGCTTTTCAGAATTTTTTTTTTTCTTTCTTTTGCGGGAAAGGGGATAGCGGGTGGAAGCCACCAAGCTCCCAACAGGATCCACACGGAGGGGTGGAGCACGGGGCAAAAGGTGCTCTGTGGTGCGCGCGTGCGTGTGTTTGCGATGTAGACGATGCCTTCCCCGGCCCGGATTTGGCACCTAAGGACCCGGGCACCTGCCTCTGTTTCCACCCAGTCCTTCCAGAACATAGGTGGGCACGTTTTGCCGAGACTCTCACAGCCGGTCCAATTCTTCACCTTGTCTGCCGTCGAGAGAGACACATTATTCCAGCAAATGGCCGAGAGGATGTTCTAAACCCAACGATCCCCCATTCCACAGATGGGTAAACGGAGTCCCCGGGAAGAACAATGGCGTGCTCCAGAGTTGAGGTCACAGTGGGGTCAGAGGTGGCACTGGGGCTCATGTCTCCCCCCTGCCAGGCCCCTGGCAGGCTGGCAAAGTGTAAGTGGAAACCAAGGCTCCTCCGCCTTTCGGAGAAGACTGCTGTAATGCGGGGCGGGGCGGGGGCTGTGACAGTCCCACCGGGTCCCCCAGCGCTGGCATGACGCTCAAGAGGTGTCAGGCACGGCTAAGCCCTTCACAAGAATGACATCATTTAATCCTCGTAACAACTCTAAGGAGATTCTATCATTATCCCCGTTTTGTAGATGGGGAAACTGAGGCTCAGGGAGGGGCAGGAAGCTGCATGAGGTCACACAGCTTCTAAAGGGCAGAGGTGGCCCATCAGCCCAGTCTCAGTGACACTGGCCATTTCTATTAAGGGGTTAGGAGCCAGAGGACTGGGGTCAAATCACAGCAGCCCCAGCCCTCACTGGCTGTATGACCCTGGGCTTGTTACTCGACCTCCTGGACCCTCAGTTTCCCCACCGTAAAATGGAGATCGAATAATACCTACCTGATGCGACGGAGGTGGGGACCCCTTGAGCTAACCCTTGGTCGGCGCTTAGAGGGGTGCCTGCAGGACACGGGAAGCCCTAGGACAGCACCAGGGTGCGGTGGGGGCTCTGCGGACAGGAGTGCCCCGCTCGGATCCACTCGTCTTTACCCGCTGATTCCTTTCTTGGTAACCCCGCATTCGGCCAGGGACCCTCACCCCTCGAGGAGTTCCTGAAACTGGGCCCTCCTGCCCCTGAGCTTTGGGGGCAGCCTCCCCATGGAGTGGGAGCCAGGGACAGCACTGAGTGGGGGCAGCAGGGGCCGGCTCGCACCCCCACACCTGGCACCTCTACCCCCTTCCCCCCCCCCCCGGGGCCCAGTCACATGCAGAGCTGTTGACAGAGGCCAGGGCCTGCCACTCAGGTGACCTGAGCCGAAGATGGACGTTCAGTTGGACGGACTGAGCCACCCGGGTGCCCCTGGCAGCTTGAAATTCTTATTTATTTATTTATTTATTAAAAAAAAATTTTTTTTTCAACGTTTATTTATTTTTGGGACAGAGAGAGACAGAACATGAACGGGGGAGGGGCAGAGAGAGAGGGAGACACAGAATCGGAAACAGGCTCCAGGCTCTGAGCCATCAGCCCAGAGCCCGACGCAGGGCTCGAACTCACAGACCGCGAGATCGTGACCTGGCTGAAGTCGGACGCTTAACCGACTGCGCCACCCAGGCACCCCGCAGCTTGAAATTCTTAATGAACAAGTGGCCCCGAATTTTCATTTCTCATTGAGCCCCTCCAAGTGTGCATCTGGTCCTGAGCAAGACACAGTTAGACCTGGAGAAGCACACCGTCTCTCTGGGCCTCTCTCTGTCTCTCTGGGTCCTCACTGTCTCCCCGCCTCTCTGTGTCTCTCTCTGTCTCTGTCTCTCTGGGCCTTCACTGTCTCCCCGCCTCTCTGAGTCTCTCTCTGTCTCACTGTCTCACTGTCTCTCTCTGGCTCCCAGTCTCTCTGGGGCTCTCCGTCTCCCCCCTGCTTCTCCATCCCTGGTCTCTGTCCTGGGCGGAGAGCGAGCGAGCAGGCGGCAGGAGGAGGGCTCGGGCGTGTTTGTCCAAGGCGAGGCGCATTGATCCTCCTGTCCGCGCCGCCACCGGGTAAATCCCGGCCGCGGTAATGAACCTCCCCACACAGCGCTCTCAAAGCACACACCAGCCCTGGCCCCAGCGGTTAATATTTAACTGAATAAGGGCCATAAATATGGAAAATGGGACTTTTAATTAAATAAGCAGCTTTTAAAAGGGCCCTTGGGCGGGAGAGGCTTTTGTTTAAATATGATTGATTTGACATGTCCTTTGCTCCCACGCTCTCCGGGCTGTGCTCCGATGGTAACTCTCGGCCCCAGCCCCGGAAGCAAGGTGGCTGAGGCCAGACTCTGTCCTGCGGCAGGGAGGGGGGCTCCCGGCCGGAGGAAGAGGGGTGTGGTGGGAGGGAGGCGTCTGCGGGGGGCTGGGATTCGAAATCCAGGGGCCGGGGCTGCGCACATTTGGGTTACACTACATCGGAGGCCGCCTGCATTTGGGGGATGTGCATTTCATTTTCCCTAAGGAGTGGGAGAGTTGGGGGGGGGTGCTCCAGATCCCGGCCTGTAGGTTCCCAAACACCTGGGTGTAAGCCGTCACCCAGATGTGCACCCTTTGGTGGTCCAGCTCGGGGTCCTTCCCTCTGTGCCTCGGTTTCCTCATCTGTAATATGGGGATAAGAATATTACCCACTTTACAAGGCTGTGTTCAGATGACGTGCATTCCAGTCCACGGCAGGCCCCACGAAGTGTTAGTTTCCTCTCCTGGCGTCCACCAAGATCAAGGCCGGAGCCTGTGTGACCACTCAGAGGCCTGACGTGAGGGACCTGACGCCCAGAGACGTTAAGTAATCAGTCTGGGGCTGCCCAGCTAGGGAGCGGGCAGAGCTGGACTTAGAGCCCAGGCCTCTTTGCCTCCGGTGCCCGTATGTTCAGTCCCGTGCGGTTTTAGCCTGATGTCCTGGTGTAGACGCATGTCCTGAGACTCGTGTCCAGTTTGGTCCTGACCCCTCTGAGCTAACACAGAAGTCACCTCCCCGGACAGTCCTGCAGAGGCAGGAGGCGCCTGGACTCCTCTCCTTGTGAGCCCAGAGCCACGCGGGACGAAACTCTGTGCTGTGTATGTTTGGGAGGGGGCCTCCCTCCTAGACTGTCCCCTCCCGATACGGTCAGCACGCCCTAAAATTCTGCCTTCCCGGTCCCTCCCCTGTCCCCGCCCCATTTGGCACCAGTATGCAAAGTCGGCCGTCGGCATTTCCGTCCTGGGCGACAGAACTGCCTCCTGCCTGAACTCTCTGGCTGGAAACCCGCCTGCACACACCCCTGTTCCATCCAGAAGCCAGAGGCCAAAGGCTTCCACTTGCTTCGCCTCCATCTCCCCCTGCTGCGAGCCGCAGACGTCGGCCCGGGGAAGGCCTTCCAGCTCTGGGTCCAGGCCGCATCCCTGCTGTGGGCAGTGACTCCCGCCAGGCCCAGGGGACTCTGGGAACCGGGGAGACGGGGAGCAAAGGTTGGGGTGAGGCCAGGTCCCTTTGGTGTCAAAGGAGATTAGGAGTCTGGCTCTCAGCGCTGAGGACTGGGGCTGAAATCAGCCTGTGATCCCAAGTGAGGTGAGTTCAGAGGCCACCAGCTGGTTCCTTTGTGTGTCAATATTCACGTGAGAGTCACCTAATTGGGGTGGGTCAGCCACCGGACACAGCCAGGACGCTCACCGGGAGAAGGGAAGGGGACCGATGGCCCCCCAGGCGCTGTGTTGGGTGCTTGAGCCAAGGCGGCTCGTTCATGACATTAATATTCTTACCGATATTACTAATACAGAAGTAGCAGGAGAGTGGTGACCACATATATTGAGTGCCTATTAAATTCAGGCTCGGTTCCCGATGATTAATTAGACCGTCTCATCCCTCCAGCCTGCGTGTGAATTAGGTACCTCATCCAACAACCGAGAAGATCGAGGCCTGACATGGGCGAGTCTGGGGTCCAGGGCCAGAGAGCTTGAATGAGGGACGGGTACTTGGATGTTGCGGTCAAGGATGACCGTCCCCATTCTCCTGAGGAGGAAAGCGAGGCTCAGAGAGGGCTCGAGCTTGTCCAAGGCCACACAGCCTGTCAGTGGCACAGCTGAGTTACAACCCCTCCGGAGGCCACATGCTGGAATCATGGCATCCCGGGACCCGTCAGACACTCCATTTAGGGAGCACAGAAGCACTTTGCCTGGAACGTTCTGAGTGGAAGCCGGGGCTTCAACAGCAGTCAATACAATACACGTCTCTCGAGCGTCTGCTATGTGCCGGGTGCTGGGCACCGGACGTTTCCCTGCCCGCTTGCAACTCACCTTCCAGGGGAGGGGGTACACGTCGATCGCACGGTCATGCCTGCAATGACACGTCGATACTATGCCAAGCGCTACTGAGCTGAGGACAATTTCATGGCGCCACCAGACTTGGCCAGCAAGCTCAGGAGAGGTAGATCCTTGAAGTGAGGATCTGAAAGATGACCAGATGCCAAGTCAGCAAAGAGGGAAAGGAAGGGCATCCTGGGCGGAAGGAACAGCACAGGCAAAGGTTTAACATGCGCTTTCCCATTGAATCTGCACTGGGAGGGGAGTATTAATACCCCCATTTTATAGAGGAAGTAACTGAGGCTCAGAACAATGGGAGCCTTGCCTCGGGTGCAGGGCCTTGATCTTGATCCAAGTGTGTCTGATGCCAAGTCTGATGCTCCCCGCCCCCGCGCTCCCACACCGTTCCTTAGACGTGACATCATGTGGTGATAGAAAGAAATCTTCCCCTGGGGGGAAAAATACTGCAAATGGGCCTGATATTTGTGTCAGACAGAGCTCTTTAGACTGCGATGGTAGAAACCCGACTCATGCTGACCTCAGCAAAAAAGGAAATTTATTGTCTCACGCAACGAAAATCCAGGGCTGGATGTATGGCTTCAGGCTCAGTGGGATCCAGAGGCTCCAACAATGTCATCAGAGCTTGGAGTGTGGCTCTTTCCCTGATCCTGCGTCCTGGGCGGTGGCTTCGTTTGTGACAGTCCCTGGAAGCCCCTTGCTTACCTCTTCCTCACTGTTAGCGGTCCAGGAATAACGAGAGACTCCAGAAAATAATGAGATATCCCCGGGATTAGCTCCAACTGGACCAAGGTGGCTGGAATGTCCTGATTGGCCAAATCTGGGTCACATGCTCATCCTGGGCCAATCAGTGAGGCCAGGGGGCGGGAGTGCTTCGGCCAGTGCTGAGTCAGGTGATCACCCGTGCCCTCGGAGGTGGGTGGGCCTCACCCAAGCCCTAGGGCCCCAGAGGGGCCAGAAGTGATCGTGCATTGAGGGGAGAAGAAGGAATGTGAAAGGTACAAACCCCGCCGGATCCCCAGAGAGACGGAAACAGAGAAGGCCTTCGTCTCCGCTGCATTTTGCTTCACACAGGGCACGCTCCGAGAGATCATCGGTTTGCCCCTCGCACCCCGTGGTGGGGCTGGCATCGCAGACCTTCAGGGCGCCCGCTAAGCTCCCGGGGTTTTCCGGCCTAATCTTCCACCTTTCCTTCACCCCGTTTCACCCCCAGAGTCCGGGGCAGGCGGGGAAGGAGACGGGATGTCTCTGCTCTTCAGTGCCGGCACAGGTTATCCCCACGGCTTCTGTCTCTCGAACACGTACCGTGTGCGCGAAGGACGTTCAGAGTCTCGTCTCATCCTCCCGCAGCCCTTGGCCGGAGGTATCATCAACGCCCGTGTTTGAGAAGAGGGAACCCAGGTTCAGGGAGGTGTGGTGACCTGCCCGAAGTCACCGTGACGATGCGACAGAGCCAGGATTTGAACTCCGGCCGTCTCGGTCTGAGTCAACAATCAGTTTCATAACCTTGACACTTTACCCTGTCTCGGGATGGATCACTGCGACTGGTTTTAGCAGCACTGGGCGTCCGCATGACCCTAAGAGTGAGTGCCTACAGTTTACGTCCTGGGCGCCCTGCCCCTGCCCCATGCTAGTCCTGTTCCTGATTTTTTTTTTTTTTTTAATAACAGTGTATTTGCTTATTCATTTATTTTAAATGTTTATTAATTTTTGAGAGAGAGAGAGAGAGAGAGAGAGAGAGAGAATAAGTGGGGGAGGGGCAGAGAAAGAGGGAGACACAGAATCCGAAGCAGGCTCCAGACTCCGAGCTGTCAGCACAGAGCCCCACGCGGGGCTCGAACCCACGAACCGCGAGATCATGATCTGAGCTGAGGTCGGGCGCTTCACTGGCTGAGTCACACCCAGGCGCCCCCAGACAATGTATTTATCGATTCAGCAAGTCTCTATTGGACACCTATGACCTTAAGTGACCTCCTTTCCAGGCGGAGCCGGGGACGGGGCCTCACAGGACGTGTTTTGCGGCAGGAGGGTGGGCAGGAGACGCCAGCGGGAGGTGAGGGAAGCCGGGAGACGGCGGAGGAAGGAGCCGGACAGAGGCGAGGTTGCAACTGGGGTGTGGCCTCAGCCCGATCCCACGCCCCGACTCTTGAAGCAGGGGGCGACTCTTACCCTGAATCAACCAGACATCAAAGCCCCCGCCAGGGGGCAGCCCCCCGTTGGCGGGGGACACGCCTCTGGAGTGGGAAGGGCTTGAGCGGCCAGCCCAGAGCGGGGGTGGGTGCAGCGGGCAAGAGTGACTCGGGTGGGGTACCGGCCGCATCTGCCACACCAGCTGCGTTTGGGGCACCGGCTTCACGGAGCGTGACTCTCCTGTGCCTGACACGCTAGACCCGTGACCAGGCCGAACTCCCCCCTGCAGCCTCTGGCGCAGCTACGGCCCATCTGACCGATGAGAAAGACGAGGCTCTCTCGGGACCCGAGCCGAGCACAACGTGAAACCCACCGGGTGTCTCCCCAGGCCCGTCCTCGCCACCCCCCACGCCGGCCGTCTGCGGCCTCCGAGAAGGTCAGCGGCGAGGTGCAGACCCAGCCGGCGGTGGGCGGGAGCCGGAGCAGAGGACGGTTTTAACGGCCTTGGCATTGTCTGACATTTGGGTTTTACTTTCTGTGGGAAGTACGCTAATTACTCCGGCTCGCTCACGAGTCCGACTTAACTACCACTTGGATTTTATGGAGTTCTTTGGAGTTGCCACTTCCGCCCGACTTCTGGAGGCCGCCGGGCCTCTTGCCACCTGACTCAGCCCCGGTTACTGGCCACGCGCTGGCCCCCCGCGCGCACGGCTCCCCCCGTGCCCCCAAGCACCCCAGGCGGTACGAGGGACCCCGTTTGGCCGATGAGAAAACCCAAGTTCCCGGAGGGGCGACTCGCTGCCCCTGTCCGCCAGCTGGGAAGTCTGGAGTCACAGCCGGAGCCTTTCGGCTGTGCTCGCGGCCTCGGCACCCCCGTCAACAGCTCTCAGCACCCAGAGGAGCCCCACGCTTCTCTCGCCCCCCTGGTTAGGGCTGTAGGGAGGGTAGTGAGAGCCCCGCTCGACCGGTGGGGAAACCGAGGCAGGAAGCCATACAGCAAAGAGGTTAAAAGCACGTTCCATCGTGCCGTAGGGGGTCTCTGGGTTGGTGGCCCGGCTCCCCACGAACCGGCTTTGGGCACCTCTCTGGGCCTCAGTTTCCTCATCCGGAAGATGGGGGTAATAATAGTACCCGCCCCCTAGGCTGGTCAGGAGGATGAATTTTAAGTGTTGAGGACACCGTGTGGCGCACCTACCGGTCATTATTATAAAGGTGACTCCAGGGTCAGTTTGGGGGCACTGCTGTGTGTCCCTCCGCCCCACCCACATCCCGCGGGGGGCTTGGCTCCTCTCCCCCGACAGCCAGTGCTCTACAGGAACTCCCCCACCCCGGCAAGTGCCCCGGTCGTCGTGACTGGCACCGGCCACGGTTTCTGCGTTCAGGAGGAATACCAGGCACCAGATAAGAGAATCTTTTTCAGGGAAAGGGGGGAACTTTTCTCAGTCTCCCCCAAACCATCACAGCAGAGCAAGAAGGACCCCCCTCCCCCCGCTCCCCACTTTGTAGGTGGGGAAACTGATAGGGTATCAACAAACATGCGTGTATGGACGGATGGATGGATGGACGGATGATGGATGGATGGATAGGTGGATGGATGGATGGATGGATGGACGGATGGACGGACGGATGGATGGATGGATGGATAGATGGATGGATGGATGAAGAGTCACCTGTGAAACACAGAGGCAGCACCTGCCAAGTCCCAGGCTAGGCGCTGGGATTCAGCAATGAGCATTGCCGCCCGGTAAGGTCACTTAGCCTGCATTCTGCACACCTGCAGGGGACAGTGGTCACGAGCCACGAGGTCGTAGGCACCCCTAGGATGTGCAAGGTGGTGGCCCTACATCTGAGACACCGTCTGTATTCCCAAGGAGTCCGTGGATGGGTGGGGGGGGGACGGAGGAAATCAGCCGTGTGGGAAGTGCGATCATAATTGTACGAGGAAGCCTCTGTGGCAGCATTTTCCGAGAACGGAATGCGCGACTGTGGGTGTTTGTTGCCACCTCTCGCGAGGCCCGGAAGGTGGAGGTCACCGCCACCACCGCACAGAGGAGGAAACGGAGGCTCAGGGGGATGAAAAGAATCTGCCCGGAGCCACACAGGAAGTGGTGGGTGAAGGATTCAAACCCACGCTGGTCTGGTCCAGAACTGTGGGTCCAGGACGAGGGAGTGTCCGCCTCTTCGGAAGAGCGGGGGACGTGGGGCTGGAGGGCTTCCCTCTGGAATGTGGCACCCGGGATGGGTAATGGCCAGAGCAAAGGCCATCTGAGCCAGAAGCTTCTTAGTAGACCTCCTCTTCCTCCTCCTCCTCACCTCCTCCTGGGACGGGATTGAAACTGACTTTAGCTCTTTTGTGTTCCGTCTGGAAAGCGGACGTCCTGCCCCCATGGGGGCTCTGCTTCTGCTCTACCCCCTGCCTGTCCCCAAATTCCAGTGGCTTTCAGCGCCCCACCAGGCCCTCCAGACAGCTGACATTTTACACTGCCCCTGTGGTCAGCTTTGGGCAGTGATAACAGGATTAACCCCGTGGAGGCAGATCACTTAATTAAACTTTGGGAGGAGGAACACTGTCTACTTTCCTGGTCGTGGCTCCGGGAAAGGGGAGTGGGGGCTCCTAATTGGGCAGCCTGAGGGATTTCACCCCCACCCCCACCCCCTACCCCTGCCCGTGGTCAATTCTGGCTCAAAGGCAGAGAACATCCATCCGTCATCCCTCCACCTGAACGTCCATCCCACAAGTACTGACTGAGATCCTCACCCGTGCCCGGCACCGTGTTATCGCAGGGAGAGATAAGTGGTGTACCTAAGTGGCTTCCAACGTTGGTTTGGCCGATAGAATGTCCCAGAAGTCATGCTGTGCCAGCTCCGTGTCTAGACCTCGAGAGACCTTGCAGCTTCTGCTCGCCCTTGTAGCTCTGGGCAAGCCTGGGGGATGAGCGACCATGTGGAGGAGAGCCGGGTCCTCCCAGCAGAGGCCGTTCTGGGCCAACCGTCAACCAGCTGATGCCTCGATTGCAGGTGCCACCTGACCCACAGCTGACCACTGATGTGTGAGAGAGCCCAGGCAGAGCCAAACTGTGACCCACGGACACACAAAGCAATACTTTATGGTATTGTTTTAGGCCTCTGAGTGTCGGGGTTATTTGTCTCGCAGCAGCATCGTAGCAATAGCTGACTGATACACCTCCCCCTCGCCTCTGTATTAAATCCAGCCTCCCCGTGCACCTCACCTCTTCCCACACGTCACCTCCTTTGCTCCCTCCCCTCGCTCTTTCCTCCAGCCATGTTTGCCTTCTTGCCTGTATTTCCTTGTAAGTCTTGCTTTTTATCTGCCCCCAGCCATTCAATGTGGCCCGGGGCAGGTCCTCAATGTCTGAAGAATGACTGACTTGATGAATGAATGAGTGAACACAGCGCTCCTTGCACATAGGGGACTTAACTGCTGAGTGGCAGAGATGATGTTGCCAAATCCCAAACGCTGCACGCTCTCAGGGGGTCAGGGGTGGGAGGAGCAGTCTGTCAAGAAAGCCTTCCCGGAGGAAGGGATGTCTGAGCTGAGACCTGAAGGACGAGTGGGTACCGATCAGGTGAAGAGAGCACGGAAGGGCATGTCAGGCAGAGGGAACAGCAGGTGCCAAGACACTGACGCTGGAGGGAGCATGATAAGCTCAAAGGGATGAGGGGGGCACTTCGTCTTAGGTCTCGGACCTCAGGACCTCCCTGGCCCGCGACAGGAAATAGCGCTAGACCCGGGCAATGGAACAAACCACTGTATAGACCGATGGTGGCCCGTGAGTCAACCCTGGGCTGCAGCGCATTTCGGTCCATCAGTGATACTGGGGCCCAGCGACACCGTTTGTGTCCACGTTGTTTATGGCAACTCCGCTCTTCTCTGCAACGGCGGCAGGGGTGAGGGGGTCACCGCAGGCCTCCGCAGCTGAAAATATTTACCATCAGCCCCTTTACAGAAAGAGCCTGCCTGGCCCCTGCACGGGACAAACAAAGAATGTCGATGACCTTCTGCCGAGGGGACAATGCACCGTGCTGGCAAGCCGAGAGACTCACTCCCAGCCGTCCAGAGGCTGCTGGCCCTTCCCGCGGGCTTCCTCCCCCTGCTGTGACTCAGGAGGCAGGGAAGGCCAGACCCTGCCTTCTGCGGAGTGGCTGTGTCCCAGCAGAGGACGGGTGTGGGGAGGAAGGAGGACGACCGGCGGACGGGGAGTTGGCCTTTTGGGAGACCTGTGATCATCCTCATTCTAGACACGGCCCACGCGGTATTTCTGAGCCTCCTGGCCACCCGCTGAGGTATCACAGCCCCCTTTTGCAGATGGGGAAACTGAGGCCGACGGAAGTGAAAGTGACTTGCCCCGGCCCATGCGGGTGGGTGGTAGGGTTACGGCCCGAACTAGTTTGACCAGATTCTGTGGTTTTTCTCCAACCTGCCCCCTTATGAGCGTGTGTTCCTTTTACACACGAGAAAGTGAGACCCTGAGGCATCACCCGTGGTTGACGTGGGTGACCCATGGGTAGTTTCCCTGTACTTTTCTGTTTCTACTCTTATTACAAGCGAGCGACTGCCATATGTGAGACACATCATGCGTAACGCCCACTTGGTCCACACGATTATGGATTAGGTCATGTTATCCCCCCCCCCCCCCAGTTTACAGATGGGGAAACTGAGGCCCAGGCAGGGTGGCGATGTGCCCAAGCTGTGGTCAGGATGTGCTGGGACTTGATCCCACCCCCTTGGCTCCCTCGGCCCCCTCGGCCGGTAGCTTTCATTAGCCTTTGGCGGACCTCAGGGTTGTCGCCTCCCACGCCTTGTGTTTTCGTGGTCCGGGGTCTCCAGAATGTTCCCGTCTGGGATCTGCCGTGTGGGGGAGGGGCGCAGGCGGTAAGCGAGGAGGGAGCGATTAACCCTGTTTGCTCAATGGGGAAACTGAGGCCCGAGGGGGAGAGTGGGCCCGTCCGGCTAGGACAGCAGGTCAGGTCGGCAGACTGCCCCCTTCGCCCAGTCCCTTGATTGGAGCCCACAGCCCCCGTCCCTCCCTCCCGCCCTCCCCAGGTCGGTCCCCCCCAGGGAGGGCCGGGGAGGACAGTGATGGATCTGGGCCAGCCTTCATTTTCATTCCTTCTCCACTTCTCCTGCTGCAGACCGATGACAAGTGAGGACGTCTGTGACCCGGAGAAATTATCTTCCCTTCTCTTTCACGGCATAATTTTCTGCCCTCTCGTCTGGACAAGCCTGGGTGATTTTTAGCTACAAAAAAAGGGGGAAAATTATCATTCGGAAAAAAAAATAGAAGGAGTCTCCTAGCTATCCGACAGACAGGCTGTCTCCCGGGTGAAAATGAAAATCTCCTGTCCTGTGAGCCCTGGGGACTTCGAGGGGGGTTCGTCCTCGCGGGGTGACGGCGGGCATCCCAGAAGGCAAGGCTTGTGGCCCCAGAAGTGTCCAGCTGTCCTCAGCGGATGGGGTACCGGTGGTTTTTCTGGGTGCACCTCAATGCCCACCCACACGTGGGTGCCCACCTTGAGGACTTCGGGGCGAAACAGCTTGGTTGTGGGTCACCCGTGAGTGCCCCCGTGTCATCTGACAGGCCAGCCTCACGGTGCCCAGGACCCGGGCAACTGTCCACCCAGCTTGCGGCTTTCTGGAAGTTTCTCTCCCTGCCCCACCACCCAACGCGCACACACACACACGGCCACATGCCCCACGCGTCAGCAAGGAAAGTATTTTTGACTTTCCAAAAAAATCTGTTTAATTTTTCTGATTTGAAGCTTCAAACGTTACAAGCAAAGGCTGAGCAAGGGAAGGCCCATCTGTTTCCTCAACCTTGTGAGTAACCATCGCTAATGATTTGGTGTCCATTTTTTTCCAGACTTCTCCGTGCAAACACCATGATTATGAAAACGCAGATGTGCGTGCACACACACACACACACACACGCCAGTTGTAAAGCCACTAGCACTGGACTCGAAGGGTGTAGTTGCCAGCATATGCTGGGCTAATTTGGCTCTGCTATGTGACCTTGCCTCTCTGGGCCTCAGTTTCACCGTCTGTAAAATGGACACAGTAACAGCATTAAGGGCTCCTGGGAGGACAAACTGGGATGGTGTGTGTTAACCACGTACAGCGTCTGGCATGGCAGATAATACCCCCAGGTAATAGCTGCCGTTATTATTATTAGCTCTGGATGTGGCTTTGCACTGAATGGACCGGAGGAGGCTGTGTTTTTGTTCTGGAAGCAACCGTGGGGCTTTGCGGCAAAGCAACTCTCCTGTACCCTCTCCCCCAACCTGTGGCTGCAACTCGGAGGTCAGAGGTGAGCCTTGCGGGGTTGGCGTGGCCCCTGAAATGACGCACGTGCCCACCCCTTTTGCGACCACTGAAAACACTGTTCCTTCCTGGCAGAGAACTTCCATTTTTTTTTTTTTCAACATTTATTTATTTTTGGGACAGAGAGAGACAGAGCATGAACGGGGGAGGGGCAGAGAGAGAGGGAGACACAGAATCGGAAACAGGCTCCAGGCTCCGAGCCATCAGCCCAGAGCCCGACGCGGGGCTCGAACTCCCGGACCGCGAAATCGTGACCTGAGCTGAAGTCGGACGCTCAACCGACTGCGCCACCCAGGCGCCCCGAGAACTTTCATTTTTATCAGATACACAGGGTGGTCCTGGGGACGGGGATCTGAACGCTCTCGGGCAGCGTTCTGAGGAGGCTGGGAGTCCCAGGGACCCTTTGCAGGGCCTTCTTTTCTACCTTGCCCTATGTGGGACCACAATGTCCTCACACACCTCAACCCCAACAACAGACTGAATCAGATTGCAGAAGCGGGTGTGAGAACAGAGAGTCAGGCACCCCAGGTCTGCGGAAGGGAGAAGCTGTTCTGCCCCCGTCCCCACATTCAGTGTAGTGCCTGGAAAATATTATGAGCTTTCCACGAAATACATTACGTTAATATGTAATTGAGTTTATTGGTAGTATTGCTAAATGAATTAAGTATCTTTACATGTCTCAGTTTTAACTGCTGAACAGTACCTATTAATGGATGGCACCCACATAAATGACATCTCTTTGAGGTCCTTACTGTTTTAAGAGTGGAAAGGAATTGGGGCGCCCGGGTGGCTCAGTCAGTTGAGCATCCGACTTCGGCTCAGGTCATGATCTCGCGGTTCGTGGGTCCCAGCCCCGCGTCGGGCTCTGTGCTGACAGCGCAGAGCCTGGAGCCCGCTTCGGACTCTGTGTCTCCCTCTCTCTCTGCCCCTCCCCTGCTGGCGTTTTCTCTCACTCTCTCTGTCAAAAATAAATAAAAAACATTAAAAATTTTTTTTTAAAAAAAGAGTGGAAAGGGGTCTTGAGACTCAAAAATTTGAGAACTGCTGCTCTACCAACTTAACTTGTTGAGAGAGAAGGGGCCAAGAAGATTTGGACTCTAACCCAGGGAATGGTGGCGGTTTTGGCGAAGGAGCATCCTGGGGCGGGTGGCGGGCAAAGCAGGCCAGGGTCAGGCAAAAGGGGCAGATCAAGGATCAGGCCAGGGTGCCCGGGGGCTCAGTCATTAATCTGACTTCAGCTCAGGTCATTATCTCACAATTCAAGAGTTCAAGTCCCACATCAGGTGAGCTTGAGCCCCACTTCAGGTGAGCCCTGCTTCTCTCTCTCCCTCCCCCCCCCCCCCTCCCCGCCCCCCCTTGGATTCTCTGTTCCTAAAAAAAAAAAAAAAAAAAAAAAAAAAAAAGGATCAGGCCAACTGGACCCTAGCCAGGGACAGCCATCCCTAGAGGTCATACAATCAGCGATAGACATGTAATAATAAGGAGAAAACAGT
>NW_024412422.1:9464895-9468208 GCF_014898765.1 Herpailurus yagouaroundi | reverse complement strand
GCTGTGGACGCTGTCTGGGCTGGCCTCTCCCTGGCTCTCGGTCCTGCCATAGTGGGAAGTGACACGCCGGAAGCCGGAGGGGGTTAAGGGCTCTGGCCCCAACCCGTTCAGCGCCACGTCCCAGCCCTGAGAACCGCGAACGGAAGCAGTGATGTCGGCTACCGAGCACGTGGCTCCCGGCGTATCCAGCTTCCGCCCTTCTTCCGCAAAGCCAAGGGGACGACGAGACGACAGCCCAGACGGCGCCACGGCCGCCACGGCACACGCCTGGCAAGCGGCCTGCCTCCATCTGGCACCTTCCCGGAATACTCGCCACTTCGCTTCCCCAAGCCTCAGTTTCCCCACTGGTGCAACGAAGGCGACAAGTCTCCGCCTTGTGACTCGGCCGAGCTGGTGGCTGCGAGGGCTTTGCCCACTGCAGGGTGGCACGCGGGCACCAGAGGAGGCAGCGGTATCATCGCCTGGAATCTTCTTGGGGACCGGGAGACGGGAGGGCTCCTGACAGCTCCTGGGGAAGGCAGAAGCAGCTGCCGCCCGGAAATCTGCAGAAAAATGTCTGCTGTTGGCCTGAGCCCAAGGACGGGGCGCTGAGGCCCCAGCGGATCGTTTTCATGAAAGCTGCAATTAAGGGGAAGTGGGGTTTATTAAGGAAGCTGGAGGGGACGGAGCCCTGGCTTCTGGCGAGGCTCTAATTAGATCGCAGAGCCCCTCTTGTTTCGCCGCTGAGCCGGAGCGCTCGGCCTCCTGGGTGGTGGTTGGTGGGGTGACACAGGGGACTCTCCTTGACGCTGGGGGGGATGGGTGACGGCAGTGATTTCTTCTGCAGCGCTCAGCGCGTGGGGGGCGCCGGTCTCCGCCCTCGGCGCGTCTGTGCTCGTGAAACCGTCACGGCCCCAGTGAGTCGGTTCCGCCGTTGCTCTCGGGTCACAGGTGAGGACACTGAGGCGGAGAGAGGCCAAGGAGCCGGCCCAAGGTCATGCTGCGGGTGAGGGGCAGAAACGGGATCTGGGCCCAGACGGCCCGGCTCTGGTCTGTGCCTGGGCCGCGTGGTGCAGCGGGCAGCGCACGGGATGGGGAGTCCCTCAGGTGTGGCCTTGTAGCAGCCACTGGCCCTCTCTGGGCTGCAAAATGACAGGGGCTGGCTTTCGATCGGGACTCGGCAACCTTGATGCGAAGGGTCAGACGGGGAATATTTTCGGCTTGGCAGGCGACACTGCCTCTGTTGCAATTATTCAACGACAGTATGTAAACCCACGGGCGTGGCTGTGTGCCAATAAAACTTTATGCAAACAGGCAGGGGCGGGATCTGGCCCCCGGGCAGCAGTTTGCTAACCCCTGCTTCCCACCATTCACGGCTCTTCGTTACCACTTCCGTCTTACTGTCTTCACAGTCTTAATAATTCTCTTTAGACGGAGAGTTTTGTTTTGTTTTGTTTTGTTTTAACCTCCTCCTGGAGCTCGGTGAAATCACAGGTTCGACGAGCTATCTGTGCGTTTGTATTTGCAACATACATGTGAAAATAAACACACACGTTAAGAGTCTGCCCCGAATCTTGTGAACCGCTGCAGGCTGCACGCGATGCTCTGTTGAGTCCTGTTTTCATGTTACCTCGGTTCTTTGCACCGCTGGGGTGTCGAGGCAAAGGACGACTATGTGGGGGGGAGGGCCCGGCCTCACGCCCCGACTTTGAACAGAGTGGTTCTGCTCTGTTTTCTACACCGGGGTTCCGCAGGACACTTTTGTTTGGGAAAGAGGGTCCTGTGGCCAAGAGAGTTTGGAGCTGTCTAGGGCTGGCTTAAAAATGAACTCGGAAGTTCTGAGCTTCAAGCGAGGATTTACTGGCTCTCCCTTCCGGGGCCCATGAGTCCCCCACACTGCTTCTTAGATTTCTTCAAGAAACGCAGATGGTTTCACATTATGCCTTTGGTCCGGCCCTCTCCTGTGAACTTGAGACATGTCTGCCAAGAAGCTCTTTGTCTCCACCTGACGGCTAATGGTCATCTCCAGCGTGATGTGCATTTAAACCCCCAACTCCTGGTGTCCCCCATGCCAGCTCCGGCAGCAACCGGCCTCAGCACATGCTCGCTTCTTTCTTCCCACCGTGCAGGCCCGAACCTTGGCCTTGCACACCTCAGAGTGTGTCCCATGGGCTGCACCTTCAGCACATCTAGGACCTGGCTGCCTGTCACCTCCTCTGAGGGTCTCAGTCATCCCCCCTGCCCCTAGATAACGCATGTCACGCCCTCCCCCCTCCCCAGGCTCCGTCCACATGCCTCGCCCTCAGGGAGCTCCCCCGTCGGCCCTTCCGGACACCCTGTACAGACGGCGGCCCCAGTGGCCCTACAAGGAGCCGACTGCTGGCGGGCTGGCTCCCCACCTCCTGCCGTCAGCTCCCCGGGACCGGGAGCGTCATCTGCCGAGCTCACTCCTGGTCCCCAGTGCCCACGGCCCGGCCTTGTGCACAGGAGGCTCCACAAACATGTTGGACACACACAGCAAGGTGTTTTGCTTTCAAACCTCAGCTTCGGCTCCGCAGCTGTTTTAGCTCCGGGGGATGAGGGCAAGGGCTCAGACCACCCTCCAGGGAGCCTCGGGGCTGCTTCTGTCACCCCCACTCTCGGCCCGGGGGGCCCTAGGATGGCGCCTGGCGCTGGCTACAGCCCTTCTGAGCCACATGTGCCCGGGACTGATGGCATCTGAGGATACTGCAAACACGCGCACGACGAAAAGCACACTAGGGATTCGTGGCAAGTAGGTGCTGGACGGGAAAAGCCTGATCAGGGGGGAAAAGACAGGATGCCTTTTGTTGCAGCTGCCCTGAGTTAGAGATCCAGACCCAGCACACAGGGGGCCTTCCCTCCGGAGCCCCAGACTCGCCTGTAAACTGGGGACACTGTGGCCAACCGCCCTACGGCTGAGAGGGAGAGAGGCTCTCTCTCACGCTTCCTGTGCGGCATGGCGCTGGGCATGAGCCCTCCGCATGGCGTCACCTGGGGAAAGTGAGCCCACCTCCCACAGCCGCCGGGAGGTTCAAGCGGGGAGCATTTGGTCCGTCAACTATCGCCACCCCCCACCCCTGCCCGCACCAGGCAGGGGAAGCAGGGTGCAAAAACATGGCTCCTACCCTCCAGGGGGGGTGGGGGGGGGGCACACACAGGAAACCACAACACAGACGACCTGTGACATTTGGGTGTGGCTGGACCTTCGGAGTGGGGGGGGGCGGGGCTGGGCTTGCACAAGTCACTGCTGGCAAGATGCCTGTTTCAATGGCTGGGGCAATATGGGAGAATGTTATGAAGCAAGTATTCCGCT
>NW_024412422.1:9286955-9464795 GCF_014898765.1 Herpailurus yagouaroundi | reverse complement strand
GGGGGGGGGGGGGGAGGGACCCAGGAGCGGCTGTCACGCAGGAGGGGGAGAACGTGTTCCATTTCTGCAAGGTGCACCAAAGGGTTAAAGTCATTTTCATTAAAATTTAAATTTCAGCAGGCGTTCACTCTCCCTTCCCCATCCTTTGAACGTTTGACTGGCAACCATTTCATATTTCAATCTCGGCAGAACAAATTGAATTAGGTGTTGAAGCCGAGCTCGGTGCTGTTCACCAAAGCCTGCATGCTCGGCTTGCGCTAATCCTTCCTAGACGCCGCGGAGCACAGGCACACCGGCCCGGCCACAAAAGACAAGCCGAGGAGGCAGCAAAGGAGGAGGAGGAAACACTGGCGGGCGAGGGCCGCTGGAACCTGTCCTCGGCCTGACACGCGGGTCTTCAAGCCCAGGAGACAGAAGCTCATGTGGCGGTTCTGGCCTTGAATCCCGGGTGCCCAGCACACGGGGCCCCTGCTAAGTGATGAATGAATGAATGAATGAATGAATGAACGGATGAATGGACGAACAGGTGAGGCGTACAGGCACACTCCGTGGCAGCCTCTGCCTCTGGCTGGTGCCCCTTCCCGCTCCATGTGGAGTGATGGTGGCTGCCTAGCCCCCTCCCAGAGTCCAGATGCTTCCGTGGGAATCCGGGTTCACTCGGGTCCTGTGACCCTCCACGCCAGCCCCTGACCGGCATGCAAACCGGCCAGAAGACGCCGGCTCGAGTTTCCCGGGAGGGAGGCAGACCTGAGGGCTTGCCCAGCGACCTTTGCCGGGTGGGCACCGACAGGAACCTTTCCTTACGCAGCCAAGTGGGTGGACGGGTCTAGGAGTGCTGGCCCAGGGGCCCGAATCCGGCTCTCAGAACGGACGGTTCTACTGTGACAGTGGCATCCCTGCCCGCGGGTGGGCCCGGGATCACAAGCGTTAGGAGCAAACCCAGCCATACCACGGCCTGGGGAGGGGTCCACCTGTTTTCCAACCGCACACCCAGGCAACCACTGGCTCATCTGGGGTCTGGCTGTGTGCCAGCAGCTGAACCATGTGCTTGCTCGGCCCGCTTTGGGGCCTGTGGGCAGAGGGCACCCTCTCCGGGCCACCTTCCCGCGCGTATGGACTCCCCATCCTGTCCCATGCCTCCAATGTGGGCCCAGCAGGCCTGCCAGACACGTGCTGGGGCCTGGCATCCTTGGGCATTCGTGGGCAGGGCGCCCCAAGCTTCCCTCGTTGTAAAATTTGGACAGCAATCATGAGAACTACCCCTTATCTAGCACCCCTGCGGCATGCAACAGTCTAAGTGCTCCCCACCCGGGGTCTTTCAATGTTCAAAACGCTTCTACGAGGCAAGAAGTCTTCTCCTACCCGTTTTAAAGGCACGGACGTGGAAGGAGGAGATGGCTGCACGGCGGCAGGGGTGCAGCGGGGGTCCCGCCCAGGCCTTCCTGGGACCAGGGCCTGTGGGTCCTGCTCTCACTCCCCTCTGGGAGACCCCCGTCTAACTCCCACCCTCCCCCCGCAGGAGGAAGCCGGGCCCCTCCTCACCCCTCCAGAGCTGTCTTTACGGCCCCTCCCCACACCCCTGCCCCCCACTCCGAGCCAGGCCCCACATTCCAACACTCGGTCCTACCCTCCAGGGTTCCCCGGGGCTTCATGCCCTTGCTGACCCCCCACGGCTCCTGCACAACTCCTGCCCTCCCACCCGGGCTTCCCTCTGGGCCCCCTCCCTGCCTCTGGCAGCTCCCTGTCTCCTTGCCGTGCCTGTAGGGCGGGTCCACCGAGGGGGACTTCAGGCAGAGCCAGAGGCCAACGGGTGACAATGCCTCCACGTGGAGGGCCCCAGGGACTGGGAGGAATACCCTGGCTTCTCTCTCCTATGAGCCTCCAGAGCCTGAAGGCGCCCACCCCCGACCAAACCCTGCTGCCAGGCTGTTGCCAGGGGAGCCTGGGAAACACGACCTCCCGAGAGTCCCAGCAGGCGTGCGGTGGGTGTGTCGTGTGTAGACGCGGGGCACACAGGCAGGGCTCTAGCTCCTGTCTCTGCAAACGGCCGTCTGCACAGGCCTTGAGGTCAGGACCCCCCCTCTGACCCTGCGGCCCCCAGACCCACATCACCTCCCCTCCCCGGGTGCCTGCTCTGGTCCAGCCTCCAGCACGGCCCTCTTCCTGGCTCCCCCTGACCATCCGGGGGTCAAAGACCCCCTTGAGAAACGGATGAGTCTGCACATACATCGGGAGGCTCACCGGGGCCGCACCCCTTCCTCAGCGGCCACCTCCGTGGTTTATTCCTGGCATTTCTTCTCTGGACCGAATGATGGCCCACTGTCACTTCTAAATCCTCCTCATAAGCTCCCCTGTGCCCCATGTTCCTGGTGACAACAGTGCCCGTCCGCCGGATGTCTGGGCCCCACAGTCAGGAGTCCCCGCAGTTCACCCGGCACACTCTGGATGGATGCGTTTCTCCCAGGTGCTCCCGGCGGCCCCGCCCCCGTGCCGGGCGAACTTGACCCAGCTTCGCTGGACGGTCACCTGGCCATGCTCCGCCTCCTTCCAGAATCGTAATAGACACGGCAGTTCCGATATAAGTTACACAGCGTTAGTAGCTCCTGACCGCTCAGGGCTGCAGTCATTTTCAATGGGGAAGGGACAGGGCTCAGGCCGTTCCCTGCACTAAACTGCTGCCACTGAATGGGACAGGGACGTCCGAGACAGGGACGTCCGCACGTGGGAGGGGTGGAGTGTGGCCACTTTGGATAAAGCGGTCAGGACCAATCTCTGAGTGAGGAAGGAGAATTTAAACTAAGATCTCAAAGGGAAATAAAGAGAGACAGGAAAGATGCGGGGGAAGGGTGCCTGGGCAGGGGGAAGAGCAAGTGCAAAGGCCCTGGGGTGGGAGCATGCTGGAAAGGCCAGCACGCAGGAAGTGAGGGACAAGAGGCAGGGCCTTCTCGCCGGGCGAGGAACGTGACTTCGTTCCAAGTGTGCGGCGGGCCCTGACGGGTTTTAAGCTATGACTTGCACGATCCGGTTCACGGATCCAGCTGGACCCCTCTGGCTGCCTGTGGGGAATGCAGTGCCCCTGGGGAAGGGGAAGGGGAAGGGGGGAGATGAGGGTGACATCCGCCATGGATGTCCTGGAGAGCCAGGTGTGGCATGAAGGAGGGGTGATGGGGCCCCCCGCGATCTCCAGGGGAGCCGAATCGACTGCTCTCATTTGCTTATGTGGCGGCTCCCTGTCTAGACAGTGAGCCCCTGTTGGGGGGGGTGGGGGCAGAGAGGCCAGCGAGAGGGAAGGGGACCCAGCGTACCCCAGGCTGGTGTGAATGCATCCAGGCTGCAGGACTTGGCCGGTCCTGCCCTGGGGACGTTCTGGTACCTTCATCCGAGTCACTTAAGTCTGTGCCAGCGACGCCTCCCGTGTGCCAGGCCCAGGGGGTCCGGTGGCCTCCTATTTGGTGACACGGACTACCCCCCACCATCGGCCTGGCTCTGGCAGTGGGAGCACAAATCGTGTGTTCCGCCAGGGGGACCCACGTGCCGCTCAACGGGACAGGCAGTGGCGGGGGAATGGGGCGGGCCCGTCACCCCCCAAGACCCACGGCACCCGGGGGGACTGGCCACCCGAGGGCCTGGCCGGGGTGAGGCTTAACACTGACCCTGCAATACAGCCCCACCTGCACACTGTGGCCGCACCTGCTCTCTGCGGGACACTCCGGCATAAAGGCTGGCGACCAAGCCACTCGGGGTTTGTGCCTTTTGCCTCCGTTGTCTCCCAGGGCCGGGCACCTGCCCCACGGGCTGAGCCTCACAGAGCGACCAGCGCCGTGGAGCTTCGCTGGGGTTCCAGACGGCTCAGGCAACCAGATGGAGACGGGAACCTCCCGCCTCTGGAAACGCACAGACCCGGTTTTCTGCAAAGTCGGAAGGTTCCTGGACGCGCACCTGGAGCCCTGGCCAGAGGTCCCAAATTAAGAACAGAAGTGCTGATGGGCATTTTCTCTGGGCTTTACTTGGGTTGACGGGGGCAGTCAAGCACCAGGCTGGCACAATGTCACCTCCCTCGTACAGAAAGGGAAGCCGGGGGTCAGAAGGGACCTCCCTGGTCTGCGGCCGGGGCTGAGGAGGGCGAGGCTGGGATTCAGACCCAGAGCAGACCAGCTGTGGCTCTTTCCTCCCCACGGGGGAGGCCGTATTTCCAGGCTGGAGCAGGTGTGTGTGCACGGGCGCCCCAAGCCCGGGATAAGCCTTTCGACACCGCCTGCCGGGGCCGGGGCGCGTCTCACGGGGTCCCCTGCCTGTGCGCGGAGGGCGTCCGCCATCAGAGACACGGCTTAGGCGCAACTGGTGAGGCTGGTGGCTGGGCTTCGTGAGCAGCTCAGAGGCTCCCCAGCCCCGTGCTCGGTCGCTGGCGGTCCCACGTGACCTTGGAGCAGGACGGAGGCCAAGTCCCCAGCCGGGAGCACTCCCGTGGAGGGCCGTGGGGGGGAACCCCCGCCGCTAACAGTGCCGCAGGGGAAGGCGAGAACAGGAGTTTCTGGGCTGGTCTCACGTGCTCAGCCCCGCGCCCGGGGGTTCTTCGTGGATTAAGGCGGCATTTTTTTCTCACTAAACCTGTACGAGGTGGGAACCCGTTTTCAAGGCAGAGGTTGGGACCAGGGAGGTTAGGTAACTGGGCCGGGGTCCCCAGCCTCTGCAGCGTGGAGCGGGGGCCTCGTGCCCAGACGGCCCGGCTGCAGGGAGCTGCCCTCACCCCCGGTGCCACACTCGTTCCCCTGCAGCCGTGTGCCCCGGAGCGACCCCCTGAGTCCCTCTGTGCCCCGACCCTCCAACCAGCAAGGAGGGGCCCTCTCTCCCCGTCTGGGAGCAGCGGACTGCCAGGCTTGGTGGGGGGCGGTTCCGTTTTTGCTGCTCCCGGGTCCTGTGCTGGCACAAGAGGCTCCCTAACGCGGCCGCGCCCCGCCTGCCCGCGGCCCTTGGGTGCCGGGCATAGAGCGGGCACACAGTGGCCGCTGGAACCTGTCACCCTGGAGGCCGACTGGGGCCCAGGCTGCTCTGGCAGCGGCCTGAGGCCACTGTCCCCTCTGACCTTGGGCCGGGGCAGGGTGGGGGCTCTCTTTCCCCGCCCACCCGCGCGGTGCTGCCCGCCCCCTCCCCAGCCCATGTGGCAGGAGCGCAGAAGCCGGAGCGGCTGTCCCCCAGTCCCCAGGGCCCTGGAGCCACGTACCCTCTCGGTGCCAGCTCGCAGCTGAAGGGTTTGCTCCTCACTGTCATTTTCACTGTCTTCCAGCTGCTCCAGGATCTCGTCCAACATCACAGACCGCTTTTTCTTCGGGGGCTCTGTGGGAGCCCAGATGGCAAGAGAGGAGGAAAGAACAACCGAGAGGGTTGGGAGGTGGGAAGAGAGCGCCGGCAGGAAGGGAGAGGGAAAGGGGTGAGCAAAATGGAGGGCGGGGAGGCGAGAGGGGAGAGAAGGCACGGAGAGGGAGGGGGCACGAGGGACGGGAAGCCAACGGGGAACAGAAAACACGGGCGAGAGAAACAGTGAGGGTTAGTCTCCCGCTTCACCACGGGGCTGCCTTCCCCCCGGCCCCAGCCACTCCCCTGTTCTGCCCGCCACCCCCCTCCCTGTCTCCCACCCGCAGAGGAGAAGGGAGGGGGGAAGAGAAGGCCCCCTCCCAGCAGCTCCGAGGTTAGCGGATCTCTGTCCGGCTTGCAGGGAGCAGGAAATCTTCGGAGAGGATGGGTCAAGTGAGGGCAATCGCTGGGGAAACAAACAGAAGCCGCGCAGGCTTTGGGGGGCGGCTGGCATCCAGCAGGTGCTCAATTAATGTCGGGTGAAATCATGCTCAAAGACGGCAGAGGGGGCGTGGAGGGAAGAACAGCGAGAGGCAGCTTTAGAGAGGAGGGGCGTTCTGACTTGGGCTTTGAAGGACACAGAGGAGGTTTCTGTGACGACAGGGGAAGGGGGTGCAGGTGCACAGCATGAACAACGGGACGGCGGGCTCAGCAATAGCTATTCCCCCTGGGCCTCAGACGCTACTGAGCGCCCACTGGGTGCCTCAGCTCCACTCCTCTTAACAAGCCCACAGGCAGGTGTTATTATTGCCTCTTGCAGGTGAGGGGACAGAACAGGCAGGTAAGTCTCAGGTCCCTCAGACAAGGGGTGGAGGCAGGACTCGAACCCAAGCAACGCCACACCCACAGCCTTCCCACTTTTCACGGGAGTCTCCGGTGCTGGCCAGAGAATGCCAGGGAGACAGAGGGTGGCTTGGGGAAGCTGAGCTGGTCCCCTTGGCCCTCCTGGGAGGGACGGGGTGGTGGGGAGGGGGAAGACTGGGCTCAGGCCGGGCCTGCTGGCAGTCCCTCTTCTGGTCTAACCACTCGCTAACGGTCAGCCTCAGTCAAGGAAGAAGAATGTGGGCTCCTTCAGAGGCGGCTGCGGACGAGCCGTCCCGATCCCCCAGCCCTCAAACACCTCCTCCGCGAAGTCTTCTGCGGGGACAAACCCTTCGCCTCCGGGTCTGCAGAGCCCGGTCTGGCCCTTGGCCCAGACGTGAAGAGTCCTGGGCCTCTTGTAGAATGTTCTGGGTCAGTGACTTGGCGTCCCTGAGCCTATTTCTTCGCCGTGTTCCTCCCCGGGTGACCGGGGGCACCGACCCCTTCTGATCCTCTCCACGGCTACCTGCCTGATCCAAGCACTTTCACCTGAATCCCTGTTCCCGCCGCCCCACACCGCGGGGTCTGCCCTGCCCACAGCAGCCCGAGGGAATCCTTCTAGAACAGGTGCTACCCCCCGGGAGTCTCAGAGCTCCCACGGCTTTGCCCAGCAGGGAGCGGGAACCCTTGCGTCCCCTGGGTGGCGTTACTCAAGCTGGGCCCTCCGGGAGACCCCTGCCCCCGCACGACCCAGGTCGCCTGTGTTCAAGCCCCAGCTCCCACGCCCCCTTCTCAGAGGACCCCCAGCCCTGCCGCGTGACCCTTCTCACCACCGACACCACGGCGCACGTTTCTTTGTCTGGGAACAGAGCTGTCCTGTGGGTTGCTATGTCCCCTGGCTCAGCACACAGCCTGGAACCCAGTGTGTGCTCACTGATGTTTGCCCAGTGAGGGGATGAGCACGTTGAGTGGGAAGGGGGGACCGAGCGAGGCTTGAGGAAGTGGTGGGAGGCTGCCTGCCCCCCACTCCCCCCGCCGCAGGAGCCCCCAGGCCTGGCAGCTGTATCCGTCATTGTTAGTCATGGAAAGGGAGAGGGGGCAGGATGGGCTGGGGGTAGGGGCGGCAGCCCCCGGGCTCAGACACACACTTCTCCCGGCTGCCTCCTTGACGCTCTCGGTTTCCTTATAATCGCCAGGCTCCGGAGGTGCACAATGGCCTCTGGAAATTGAATTTGTGGGCAGGTAATGGGAGCCGGAAAATAGAAGGGCAGGAAAATAGGGCCTGTGGGCCTGTCACTGACGCCCCCTGCTCGCTACTAACAGCGGGGGGTGTGAGCTCCCGGGATGGCGGTCCCTGCTCTGCCGGTCTCCCGAGGGGCGGCCGTGGCGGTGAAGCCACGGTCCTCCCCTTCAGGGATCGTTCTGGCCTTCGCCGCAGCCCGACACAGGCCAAGGGAGCAGGCTTCTGCCTACGCGTCCTATGGCTCAAGCTCTCAACCAGTTCTGTGCCCCCCGCCCCCCCCCCCCCCCGCGTCGCCACGTCTCTGGTCTGCAAGACGGCGGGAGCCTCCTCCGCCCTCCCTCCCCAGCCCAGGCTCCCAGGGGAGTCGGAACATGTCGCTCCTTTGTCTAACCCTCCGTGGTGCCACCCCGCCTGGGGCAAAGCTGTCAGGACAGCCTCTAAGCCACCCGAGTGGTCCCTGTCGCCTCTGTGAACTTCCAGTCACACTCTCCCCCTCACTCGCACGGAGACAGCCACCGGGGGACCCCTTCCCGGTTCCTGGCACCCCCTGTCGCCCCCCTCTCCCATGTCCGGACTCTGCACCTGCTGTCCCCTCTGCCTGGAGTCCTCTTCTCCCAGGGAGCCACCGGGGGGAGGAGGAACCTCACCTCTTGGGGGCTGGGGTCTCCCTGATGCAGTTCGAAGTCACAAGTCCCCCCGGTGCCCCTGCCCTACCTCCCTGTTCGCTTGCCACCACGGCATTTAGCCCTGTGTTTTACTGTTCAGCTCGCCCTCTGCCTCTCTCACGGGAACGCTGCCTCCGGGAGGCTGGGGTTTTGTCTGCATCATCACTCTGTGCCCCCCAGTGCCTCCAACAGTGTGGGACACGCAGCGGATGCTCGGAGAGTACTTGCTGAGTGCCTAAACGGACGGGTGGCAGGGACAGATGAGGGCGAAGAGGGCAGGCTGCTGAAGGACAAACCCAAGCAGCAGGGTCGGTAACCGAAAGTGGCCTTGAACCACCTTCATTCACGTTTTGGTCCCCTGACAACACAGACCGGGGCAGTGCTGCCCTGGGCCGGGTGTGGGAGTGAACGGGACAGGCCCCGTCCAGTGTGTTCCTGGCCCACGGAGGGGAGATCGCGACGGAGCCAGACAGCTACAACCCAGGGCGGGATTAGTGCCGGGACGGGGAGGCCCTGCTCCAGTGTGGGCTATCAGGGCGGCTTCCTGGAGGAGGCGACAATGTAAGCATGGCCGGTGCTGACTCCCAGCTCCGGCCCTCTCCCGCCACTGTGCTAATCTCACCACAGGCTGGCGGCTGTGCTCACGGCTTCATGGCCTCTCCCACCCCCTGAGCCAGCGGGCCCCTCCCAAGCTCAGCCCGGCCTCCCGGACACCAGCCACGCTCAGTCTGCTGGGGAGCAAACCAGTTCTTCCACGCCTTTGCCCGGAATGCCGGCCCTGCCCTCGGTCACCCTGTGCCTTCCTCGGAGTCACCTGGCCCCAGAGACCCTCTCCTCCCCTGCAGCCACTTGATGAGCGTCTAAGAGCCAAGCATCCGTGATGCAGCGGTCGGTAACAGAATGAAAAGAACCCACGGCACCCAGCGCTGGCCTCTGATCCTATGTTTCCCCTCCCCGGCAGCGGGGCTCTCACCCCTCGGACCCTCAGCTCCCCGTCCCGGGACAGGTGGCCGAATGGCCACATGATAGGCTACTGCCACTCCTGCACCTCTCAGCACACAGTGGCAGCTCGGAGGGCCTCTGCCGTCTGACCGGCCTCAGGCCTGCCCTGGCCCCAGCTGTGAGCTCCGGGAGCCGGTCTGCCTTGTCCCCAGTGCCCAGCACAGAGTAGGCGCTCTGCGATCACGTGCTGAACGTAAGAACGAACGAACGAAACGAATGAACGAGCAAATGAACGATCGAGTCCCAGGGCACCGAGGTGGGTCGTCTCTGAAAAACCACACTGATGTTGACGGGACAGCAATACAACATAACGGGGGCGGGTGGGGGCGAGATGGCATCTGGCCGGGGAAACCGAGGCCCAGAGGGCGGGGGATGCAGCCGGCAGAGGAACGCACACAGGCGGGGTGCAGGAAAAGCGGTGCCTCGGTGGAGTCTCAGGGGCCCTGCCTCGGGGTAGGGAGGCCCCCGCCAAGGTTGCACGGGAGCCCGTGACACCGACACGGGGCCCGCGGCTACCACGTCCGGCTCTAGGATCACACCCACTGGCTTTGGCACGTCCCCCGTTGTGTGCCCTCGGGCAGGGCACGTACCCTGAGGTTCACGCCCTCGTGTACAGAACGGGGGGGGGGGGGGGGGGGCAGGGCAGTTCCCCACCGCTCCCCGTCTCTCTAGAGCCACCTCTGCTGACCCGAAGGCTCCGAGGTAAGGAGGAGGTGCAGGCTCCCCCTTCCTGCGCAAGCCTCTCAGGGCACCCCTCCGTGCCCTCAACGCCTCCTTGCACGCTCAGGGACGCACGCGTGGACACCTCTCTCCCACCAACGACTAGCCTGTCTGTGCCTCAGTCTCCCTACCTGTGACAGGGGGGCACTACCAACATCGACCTCACGGGGTCGTGGGCAGGACTGATGGAGGGAAACCCAGCCGACGGTGTGGAGACCGACATCTCTGTTCCCGAAACTCACGTCACACGTGCTGATTTAACGTCTCGCTTTGCCATTAGGCCAGTGGGCGCCGACGGGGCGGGGACCGTCATCGGGCGGCCAGCACACGGTGGGCGATCCACGGAGAGCTGTTAGGCAAACGCACGGGATGATGCGGCAGGTACAGTATCCACTCCCCACCCCACGTTGGAAAACGGCCCAGGGGATCCGCCGACCCCAGCGGGGCGAGGGAGGGGCGTACAAAGCGGGTTGGCGACTGGCTAACTCCACGGCCTTGGAGGTCACGTGACCGGAGGTCCCGGCTCTGGCACCTAATGGCCCGGTGACCTCGGGTAAGTCACCTCAGCTCTCCGGGTCTCGGCTTCCTCGCCCGCCCACGGGGGATGAGAACGGAACCCATCTCGAGGGGCGGCTGTGCGCATTAGCGAGTCTGTGCGCGAAGCCCCGCACGGTGCTCGGGGGCCACGACTGCTCTCGTGGGCCCTGGTGCATCTGGCTCAGGTCAGCCCCCGAGCACCCCCTCCCCCCCCCCCGAGAGGACGCGCGTTCCCACCAAACGACACCCAGCGACCCCCCGCCGGCCCTGCCTGCACGCGGAGCACCCTGCTTGCCGGGAACAGCTGCTGAAATCCCACTTCCCCGACATCAAAAGCCTCAGTGGGTTTTCACCAAACAAACATAATGCAGAACCGGAGAAAGGTGTAAAATAAATAAACAAAACAAGCTGTGCATTTTCTTTCAGCATTACAGCTGCACCCGAAGATAAACAAGAGAATGTCACCAAACATCAATACCCGAGAAATTAACTTGACAAAAAACTCAGCCGTCCCCCAACAACCCCCCAGTCCTGCCCCCCTCCCCGCCCCCCCTCCTCCAACCACCATTTTGCATTTCTGGAGTTCCCATCTAATGATTTTATTTTTCAATTAATTCCTTGACAGAATGCCAGCCCGCGTCTCTCTCCCGTCCCTGGCTGGCGCTGTCGCCCTGCGTGGAAGGCACAGGCAGGCAGAGACAGAGAGGCGCGAGCGGGTGGGCGGGGGGGAGGGGGGGGGTTGTGCTGCCGGGAGGACAAGAGAAAGCGCTTCGTGGGGTTTTGTTCCAGAGGCAGAGCGCTAAGGAAGGGCGAGCGGAGCGGGGCAGAAGGGAATTCTGGAAGGTTCTGGAAGGGACCGGAGAGGAGCAGGTGACGGCAGCCGGGGGAGGTCGGAGCCAGGCTGCCGGGATCCGAGCCCGCCGCCCCTGGCTGGGCCGCCTGGGGCAGGGAGCCTCACCTCTCTGTGCTGGGTCCCTGCACCGACTGAACAGTACCCTGCTCGGGCAGAGCCTAGGGGTCTTAGACGGGCCAATGTGCTGAAGTCTTTACAGCAGCACCTGGCACGGCGTGAGCGCCCAGGAGAGGTTGGCTGATCTTATGGCTCATCGGTGGACGCGGTCGCTGGGCATTAACGAAGGCAGGCGGGCCACTTCCCTCCACTTGAAAATGGGGGCAGCACTACCAGCCCCGGACAAATGCAGTGGCCACCGTGGGTGTCCCATCCTGGTGGCCACCCACAGCATTAGCGGGCGGCTCCGCGACGTACACGTTAGTGGCTTTCCGTGGCCACGGGGGAATGTGCAACCCTGGCCCGGGACAGGCTGGGAGTGTTGGGGGGCATAAGCCTCCAGAGAAACCCTCCACCGGCGAGGCGTGTTAATGGGGACTTAGGGACACGTGTCCCAGCTCCCTCGACTCCTGGGGGACAGCTCTGAGGTGTTCCACGCCGATCTGCCCACTGCTGGCTCACTGCGGCCCCTGGACGGGTTCCCTCCCTTCCTCCCCGTCCCTCACCTCCTCCGTGATCTGCTCTGGACCTAAACCCACGTCTCCGGGTCGGCCTCTGGGGAACCCATGCCAGGACCCCATGTCCACAGGTGACCAAATGGGAGGGAGCCTCAGGCCCCCGCAGAGCATCTGAAGTTGCGGACGTGATTCAAAGACTTAAACAGCTAGTGACTAACATACGAAAAAGTGTGTGTGTGTGTGGGGGGGGGGGGGTGCTCCACGAGAATCTCCATTTCCAGTTTTTCTGGGAATTGGCTGACCTGTGTCCCCACCTAAAATACCGTGTGCCAGGCCTGGCGCTGCGGATCCAGCCGTGAAGACAACTCTCAAGGATACTCTGAACCATCAGCCACGGTGGCTGCGTCGGAGCTCCAGGGTGGGCAGAGCCCAGGCACCTGAGAGCGAGCTGTGGGCTGTGAGACCAAGGATCTCTGCACTCCTTGGGCCTCACATCGTCGGAGCTCTGCAGGGAAGGGCAGGACGGGTCTGCAGGGAAGGGCAGGACGGCTCCCAAGCACCTGCGGGCTCTGGGCAGCAGGCTGGGTGAGCGAGTGGTGGGAGAGATCCCACGAGCCGCGTATTATTGTCCCGTTTGTCAGATGGGCAAGCGATGGCTCTAGGGAAGTCACCTGACCATACTGTCCTCTCGCCCCATCACACCAGTGGTGCCTAGGGGCCCGTGGCTCAGTGGCCGCCCTGCAGTGGAGAGGCAGGCACAGCCCTCCTTAGGGAAGAGCTCGCGACAGGGAAGGCGAGAAACAGACGGGGCCCCCACAGCCCCCACCCACGTGCAGCAGCAGCCTGAGCGAGGCCAGTGGTTCTCAACCCAGCTGCCCGAGAGAATGATCTAGAATCCACTCCAGACACGACCCCACCCCCAGAGGTTGTGATGTGAACGGCCTGGGAAGGGTGCTGGTTATCGAGACTGCTGGTCACGGCCCTTACGAATCACCTCGGTACTTGGGGCTCCGGCTCGCTGTGAAGCGTGCAGCCTGGTGGGTGGCCCACGCACAAGGCCTGGATTATTGTGGATTTAGCCTGGGGTAGGGCTGGGGGGGCCAGGCCAAGCCCGGGGGCTTTCGGGTCCAGGCCTGCATGTGTTTGCATTAGTTACGGAGGCTGGGGAGGCCAGCGCAGGCTGGGGAGGCCCGGGAGTGGCCAGGCGAGGGTGACTCCTGCCACTGGAACAAAGGAAGAGAGAGGGGACTAGTTGGAGGTCATCGTCTGCCCCCGTCTCAGGCCTGGAGGGATCTTCCCATTTCCAGCAGTTTGATGGGCATTAGCCTCCTGTCCCTTCCTCTTGGCGCAGCCCTGGGCTGGGAGTAGAGACCGGAAGGGAGGAAGTGTTATCGTCTCCTCAGGGGGCCAGGGCGGAAGGGAGTCCGCACCTGGCACCTTAAGTGGCCAGGCAGGAACGGCGGGGGGGACTATAGGGAGGGCCGCGGACTGTGGCAACTTGGCCCAGCCGTCTATGGGCACGCAGACCCAGGGTGGTCACACCCGATCGTTCCAGAGGCCAGGATCTCGATCTTCAGGTCCAATCTTCTGATAGCAAAATAGTGGCAATTCGTTGAAAAAACAAAAACAAAGACACAAACCCCACCTGTCCATATTTTACGGACAGATCTGTGGCGGAGGTCCGGGGCTGGCTCACCTGTGTGGCCTCTGACTTACTGTCTCTCCCCTCTCGGTCTCCAGAACCCTGTCAGCTTTACTTGTGGCCGCACAGCCGTAACAAAAACCTCCCCGTCTGTCTGTTCGTCTTGGGTTTCTCTGGCCTGGGCCAACCTACAATTCAGAAACAAAATCGGCCACCCCCTGCCGCCAGCCACAACCCTGGAGGGCTGTCCACCCTCCTCCTGCCCCTATTTCCAGCACTCCGGTCCCCAGGTCCCTGAACCCCTGTCCAATCCGGGCCCGGCTCCTTCCCCTCCCAAGTCGCTCTGAAATTCTCCTTCTGTCAGTTTAATTCTGTGATCGATGAGGAAGAGCAGGAGAAATGGCCCGGCACAGCTGGTTTCCCCGTTAGCCCTAGCAGGGATTCCTGGCCTCGCTGGCGACGGCTGAGTGAAATGTTTGCGGAGCGCAGAGAACACAAGTCAATAACAATTTAGCTGGATTGGGAGCAAGTACCTTCCCCGCACGGACAGCCGCTCCCGGGGGAAGGGAAAGAGAGTGTGCAGGATATTGCTGAAGCACTTGGAAATATTTCCAAAACACCGCGCAAAGAGGCTCGGGGCGTGGGGCAAGGAAGGAGGGAAGGGGCGGAGGAGGAGGAGGAGGAGGTGACCTACAGACGCCCGCTCCGGGCCCCTCCAGCCTCCCCAGCACCTCCGCAGGGAGAAGCTTTCGGCTTGCTGAACGTTGATCCCCCTCCCCGCCCCCCACTGTCATTTGCACCCTTGCGGGCAGTCGCCCCTTCGAGCCACCTGACCAACCAGCTCCCGCTTCTCTAGATTCTCGGTGTGCGCCAGCTGGGATGGCTGGGGGCGTGTGTCCGAAGAGCTGGGGCCCCGGCTGATTTCACCTTCTCTCCTGGTGCCACCCACCCTGCCATGGCTGGGAGCCGGCGCAAGAATAAAACACGCCACGCTGGCCACGGAACGCCATGTGCTTCCGAGAGGCGGAATCGGGAGTGGCGGCCTTCCCTCTGGGGCGACCGGGACGGGCCTTCGATGCCTCTGGAGGAAGGGCCGTGGAAGCGAAGCCTTGGGGAGGGAACGAGAGGCACCCGAATGGAGGAATGAAAAGGAGGCCAGGGGAGCTTACGGGAACCCTCGGTCTCTGGGGAGCTGGAAAGAGCCACACAGCAAAGGGATATTTTGAATAATAAATTCTGTGACTTCACATACTTGCTTGAACTTTCCCGACTGTGGTTTTTAAAGCCTGATGATTATGTTTTCATGGCCAAGATCAAGAAGGCCTATTTGCAAGGGCTGGCGTGGGGATAACGGGCTCTCCTGGTCCCCGGTCTTTTGAAAATGTGCCGTCCTGTGAATGATTAAGTTATGGAAGGGGGGTGGTGGTGAACTGTCGCAGGCTTTAAATATCATCTGTATGCTGATGACTTCCAAATTTATATCTCGGCCCAGACTTTGCCCCTGAGCTCCGAACTCATAGATCTATCTGCTTGACATCCCACGGGGAGTCCTAATAGGTGTCTCCAACCCCCTGTGCCCCCTCCCCAGCCCCCACCTGCTTTTCCCAGCTTCCTGGGCCTCATCACCATGAGGCAACGCCACCCTCTGAGTGCACGCTGGCCTTAATTTCCCTCATGCCTTCCAGAAGCAAATTAGGCTGGCTCTCCCTTTATCACATAGGCTCAATTCACCTGCATCTCTCCATCCCTACGGTCTCTGTCCCCACCCAGGCCCCTGCCCCACTTGCCCCTACCTCCAATCTTGCCCTTCTATAACGCATGCCTCGTGTAACAGCACGGAAGAGGTCTGACAGTGTAAATTGGGCCACAGCACTCCTCTCTTCTTAAACCTCTGAGAGACTTCCGGCTTTACATTGAATGAAAAGCCAGGTTCCCTGCCAGGCCCCACAAGGAGCCCTGCTGGCCCCTCTCCAGCTTTGTTTCCTAGCATTCTGCAACGTGGAACCGTCCTCTAGCCACAGTGGCCTACTGTGACCATGCTCCTACCTCAGGGCCTTTGCACCTGTGGGTCCCCGTGCCTGGAATGTTTTTTCCTCGCATCTTCGGCTGACTGGCTTCCTTCTTCCCATCTCAAAAGCACTGACTCCTTGGAAACACTCTTTCCAACCACAGTACTTGAAATCGCTCCACTCCTCCCCACCCCTGAGGAGTGTATTGTTACCCTTTCTAATTTCCTCCGTAGGGCTTGCTGTCATCCCAGCTTCGTTGGTATTTACTTTCTCCTTTCTGTCATCTGTCTCTCCCCCCTCAGATAGCAGCTCCATGAGGGCAGGGGCCTTCTCTTTTGTTCACTGCTTTGTCCTCAGTGCTGAGTAGGGGCTTGAGCAGTAGATGGTCAACGTGGAATTGAGCGAGTGAGTGCATGAATGGAGTAAATGGGGAGCACAGCAATGGGGCTTCCTTTCCAGGGGAAGCTGGAGTTCTTAAGCAGAGCACTCCAGCTGGGGGTGGGGGATGAGGGTGTGGCTGTGATGCTTCTGGAACTTCTGGAAGGCAAGGCATCACGAACACCCCTTCCCCGGCGAGGAGCCCTCCCGAGAAAAGAGGAGTCGTGGTGGAGTTAAGCCACCCGTGGCTTTTAGGTAAATTAAGGGCAGCCATGTCACAAGCCCCAAGGCCTATGAACTTCTTCTGCAAGCGGGGACACGTAAATAGTTCTGGTCTCTGTTGCAGCCAGTCTGCTCCTCCTTTGCAGTGTGAGGATGCAGCCGTGAGTACCCTGGGGACAAATGGACGCGGCCGTGTGCCAAAAACGCTTTATTTGCGAAACAGGCCGCAGGCTGGAAGTGGGCTGTAGTTTGCAGCCGCTGCCCTACCCGGACTGGGAGACCAGCTCCGATAAAGGGGGGATAAACTTGGGACTTATTAGGGGCTTCTGTGGCTACAGGGCGTGGTGAAATAGGCTTATCTGTTCTGCAGTGTGCAAAGCTGTGTGCCCTCTGGCAGTTCACTAGACCTCTCTGGGTCGCAGTCTGCACCTCGGAAAGATGAGGACGGCCCAAAGGGGACTGCGCGCCCGAAACCCCTTAGCAGTGCTCCCCGCCCGGAGTGAGTCCTCCGCCGGCTCTCTCCCCTCCTCTTCTCTTGCACCTGACTTGGTCGTTACTAAGAAGCCGCATGGCTGCCTCCTTCAGAGCGGTGGGGTGTCGGGGTTCAAGGTGGGGAAGAGCTGGCTTCAGGCGAAGCGGGGCTCGGGTGCTGGCTGCACACCTGGCCACCGTCCATGCAGCCTTCCTGTGCCCGGGCTTCCCTCCCACGGGGTGACAGTGAGGAGGAACCGAGTGGCCTCCTTCACGGGGCCGAGTGCCCACTAGATGCTCGGTTAGGAGGAGCCGTTCCCTGCTCATTCATGCACCCCACGGACAGTTACGGAGCGCCCCCTCCGTGCCAGATGCAGGGCCAAGGCAGGGGATGCGGAGAGGGCCCTGAGTCTGGGGACGGAGCCTCTCGGGGAGAAAACACATCGGTCAATTGCACACGTGAACACAAAGCGGCAGGAAGGCGAGGTGAGGGGCGGGATGGGGGAATTGAGAAGATAAGGGGCATCGCGTCCAGGGGGAATTTCAGACACTCTGGTGGAGACCTGAGGGCGACGGGGGTGGGGGTCAGGCTGCCAGGACAGGGGCACCAGCAGTCAGGCTCCTTCCCTGCCTGGTCCCCCGGCTGCAGGGGGCGGGGGGGGGGGGGGGGGGCAGCATGTGCTAAGGGCTAGTGACCCCCCCGGACAGGCACCCGTCTGCACCCGGAGAGAGCAGATCTCCCACCCCGGCCGGGCCGGGCTCGGGGAGGCACGGCTGCCAGCCGCTTGCCATGTCGGTCATGTCTGCGCTCCCGGCTCCGGAGGTGAAAGGTGCAGCCGCTAACCACAGCCCATCAGTCCTCCCAGCTGGAATAAGGCAACGGCGGGAAGAGGAGCCACGCTCCCAGCCCAATAAAAGCCTGTTTGCCCGGGCCTCCCTGGCTGCGCGGGCTCCGAAACAGAGGGTTCTGCGGGCGGATTGCTTCTCTACCATTATATTCTCTCGGTGCCGCTCGCGGGTACCGCGGCCTGCCGAGGCCCTGAAAGCTTCTCGATGCCTCGACCCTGCTGGTTTGTAACACGCTCGGGAAGAAAAGGGCACAGCCAGTGGCCGACTTTCCTCCTCCTTCCCTCCTCGCGCTCTCTTTTCACCCTCCCACACGCAAGACGCGGAAGAATGGCACTTCACCTGCGGGGGGGGGGGGGGCTGCTGCGAGGTGGAGAGGGGAGAGCTGGTTCTGGGCCGGGAGGGGAGCCAGGGGCAGGGCAGGGGCGAGGGGGAGGGCGGCTCTGTGCAGAAGGGCCGTGTCGCTATTTCCTCCCAAAGCACCTCCGTCTGGCGTCAAGGCCTTTGCAGACTCAGGGCAACTTTTCCGAGGCCTTTCAAAGACCTGCCCTTCGCTGCTCAATCCGATGGGTATTTTTGGTAGGTGTCCACCTGGGCATTGAAAACAGGATACCCGGCTGTCTTACGGGGACCTCGGAAAGGACGCAGGCTTCCACGTGGTGGGGAAGCTGGGGGTTTAAAACCAGCTGCCAATACAGGGGCCTAGGCAAGCGGCGAGCACCAGACCGGGCACCGAGCACGTTCAGTTCCCACAGCTGCAGTGGAAGGCAAGGCGTTACGAACACCCTTTCCCCCGGCGAGGAGCCCTCCTCCTCCTCCCGCTCCTCCTCCTCCCGCTCCTCCTCCTCCCCTCCCTCCTCCCCCTCGTCCTCTCCCTCCTCCCCTCCTCTTCTCCCCTCCCTCCTCCTCCTCCGCTTCCTCTTCCTCCCTCATCCCCTCCCTCCTCCTCCTCTCCCTCTTTGCCTCCCTCATCCTCCTCCTCTCCCTCCTCCTCTTCTGCCTCTCCCCTCCTCCTCTCCCTCCTCCCCCTCCTCCTCCTCTCCCTCCTTGCCTCCCTCGTCCTCCTCCCTCCTCTTCCTCCTCCCCCCTCTTCTTCTCCCCTCTCCTCCTCCTCTCTCTCCTCCTCCTTCTTCTCCCCTCTCTCCTCCTCCTCTCCCTCCTCCCCTCTCCTCCTCCGCTTCCTCCTCCCTCCCCCTCCTCTCCCTCCTTGCCTCCCTCATCCTCCTCCCTCCTCCCCCCTCTTCTCCCCTCCCTCCTCCCCTCTCCTCCTCCCCCCTCCTCCTCTCCCTCCTCCCTTCCCTCCTCCTCCTCTCCCTCCTTGCCTCCCTCATCCTCCTCCCTCCTCTTCCTCCTCCCCCCTCCTCCCCTCCCTCCTCCTCTTCCTCGATGCTACTGTGCAAATGCCCTGTCCTGAGTGCTGCCCACGTGTTGGGCATACTCCCTCTCTCTGTCACACACATGTGCCCACGCGCACACACTCGGAATCGCCCAGGCTTATAAAAACCGGGGCTCTTCTCTATTCTCTCCTCCCGTGGCCGGGCCTGACTGCAGCGTAAGGTCAACGAAGTGCTCCTGGCGGCGCAGAGAGGGGAGACATTTGTCACATGCTCACCTGTGCCAGGGGCCCTTCCAGGCACATTACAGGCGTCAACTCCCTCGGCCCAAATGAGGTGGGCACCCTAGTCCCATTGTACAGATGACAAAGCTGAGGCCCGAGGGTCTCGCCTGAGCTCCCAGAGCACGGATGGGGACGCGGCCCGGAGTAAACGGAAGGGTGCACACCTGCTGACGGGAAGACGCCCGACTCGGCCGCTAGCCACGGGGTGCCCCTTGGGCAAGTGACCTGCCCTCTCCGTGCCTCAGTTTCCTCATGTGCAAAACAGAAGGTAACGACAGTATTGAGCTCCTAGGATTCGGCAGGATTAATACCTGTGAATAATCCCGCAGGTAGCTCCTGGCAGGGAGTGAGACTCAACAGATGAAAGTTGTTACTGCGGTAATAATAATCATTAGCGCCATCTAACCTGAACCGCGCATGGAGCTGTCCGCCTTGACCTAGGCTCATCGGGGACTCGTGGCTGGAGAGGGGGCCGGCTGCAAGGGCTGGGAAGCTCTCGGTTCGCCAGCAGGCTGTGTGCCTGGCCCGGCTGAATGGCTGAGACACCTGCCTGTGGTTCCCTGGCCCACATTCCACAGGGAGCCCTTTGTCGCAGCCTCGGGGCTCGGGCTGGGCAAACAGGGCCGGGGCCTCCACCTGAGGTCTGTGTGCCTTCCTGGCAGAGCTCGGCGCGGAGGGAGGAAACTGGGCATGGGTGCCACCTGCCCTTGGAGCCTGCCAGGGCCCTAGGAGCGCCGAACAAGGCAGATTTCGACATAATGAGCTGGGTACTTTTCGCCACAGGGAAGGGGCAGAGCAGGGAACAGGGTCCAACTAGGAGAGCAGGAGGCCAGCAGCCCTATTCTGAATGCTCAGGGGGTTCCTAAAGAGATGGGGCGGACAATGGGGTGGGCGGGTGAGAGGGACGCACGACTCCAGAGCACCTGTTCTGCACACACTTGTCTACCCGCCTTCCCCAGGGTCCAGCTAGCACAGGAAGGATTGATGGAGCCATCAGCCCGGGTACGGGGCGCTTCGGCCTGACTGTGTGAGTTTGAGCCCGGCTTCCCCCGTTTACCGCCTGCGTGACCCCGGGCAAGTTACTTCATCTCGCCCCTTACTCTGTAAAGTGGGCAGACAAGCGGCCTCTGCCTCCCGGGAGCGTGGCTGAAGAAACCCAAAAAGGCAGCTCCCGCTGCTTTTGTTACTCTGTGCATCACCTTCACAACAATTTTAGGAGCGCCGTCTTTGTCGGCCCGGTTTGTTTGTTTGTAAAAGGGGAAACGGAAGCCCACAGGGCACAGGGACTCCTCCCTGGACACCCAGCCGGGAAGCAGCAGAATCTGGGTCCCGTTGGTGACAAGGTCAATGCTCCTTCTCCTTAAAGCCAACCTTTTAGGGACCAGGACCTTACAGAAAATCGGACAACAGATCCTCTTGCCAAAGGGGTGTGGGCGCACGTGCACGCCCCCCGGGGGACGTTTCTGGGTGTTCACGGCCCCTCTGAGGCCAGCCCCAGACTAGGATCCACGAAGACAAGGTTTCATGGATCCTAGGGTACAAATCCCTGTCTCTTATCTTGCTGTGTTCTGGAGAGCTTTCTTTTGTTCTAAGAGGATTATCATGTGTTTCTTTGGGAAAGAGTGCTGTGAAACACGACTGGGAATTACTCTCAGGCTCTCTGTCCCCCAAACTCGCAGCCTGCCTTCCTGCCGCCTCTTCACGACCCAGACGGGTGAGGCCAGTGTGGAGGGTTGCCACGTGGCCGCGAGAGACCCTTCCAGACCGGATACTCCCGCCCCTCACCCCAGCCGCACGCCCTGGTGTTTGTGGGCACCACACGTATTCTCTGGTGCCGCCAGATCCATTCTCTGTCCTGCTGTCCCCCGGAAGGTGTCCCTGGGGGACCTGGCCCTCTGGCTTTACAAAGGGAATGGGCCAATGGGAGACCCGGGGGAGAGTAGAGGTGGGAAGAAGGGGGGGGCCGCAGGCATTTCCCACCCCAGCTCCCCACCTGCTTTGTTCTCTGGCACTGGCTGTGTCCCTCTACACTAGGGGACTAGGTGGCTGTCTGCATCGTTTCCTCCCTCTGCCCCTGCAGGCCCTGGGGACGGGACGACGGGGGAGTGGCAGGTGTGTGGGGTGGGGGGAGTTGCTCACCTCTGGCCCCTGCCCACACCTCCGCATTACAGGCTCTTCCTGCCAATCCTTGGGGTCAGTTGTGTTCCCTGGTGGGACCCTGCCCGTCTACCCTTAGTGCTGGGCGGGGGGCTGGTAGCACTGACTTGCACATGCTCGGTTAGCTCAGAGTCGATGACCCCTTCCGGAACCTGCGAGGACAGTGTTCCTCCAGGAACGAAGGGGGTCTAAACACAGAGCTTGGCTGACCTTCAAAACTGACCTCAGGGGCCTCATATCACCTTTGCGCTTGAGCCCCCTCACCTGTAAGTGGGCACACCGTGCCACGCACCCCACACGGCTTCTATGAGGATGCACTGTGTCAACACCAAAGGGCCTTATGCCGTTTTCTATCACGATCTATTACTCACCCCCTCCATTTCTGGAAGGGACCCTGGAGATTCTACGTTCAGGATCTGGACGAGTCCGGACGAAGGCAGCCGTGCAGTAAATGCTCACACACCCCACATCTAATAAAGGCCCCAAGCTTCTGAAAAGCGGCATTGGCTAGTATCGGGCAGCACGGGATGGCAGGGCGGGGTGGGAGGCTCCACAGCCGGCCTGCTGTTCAAACCGGTCACTCTCCAGCTGCATGACCACGGGCGATGCCTCAGTTTCCCCGTCTGCAAAACGGAGCCAGCAGGGCCTCGAGCGGCTGCAGCTCCGGGAGGAAACACAAGGCCACGCAGGTCACAGACTGAGGGCAGGCCCCCTGGCGCAGAGCGAGTCCTTAATAAACGGCAGGGGTCACGTGTCACCCCGATGCTGGCTTGGTCTCAGTCCTCCCGTCCGTAAAACGGGGCGAATCGTGCCCATCTCGTGGGGTTGTTGGGGAACTGATGGCAAGAATCGTACGAACCAGCTGCAGCCTCCCACTGCTGCCAGGACCGCACCTGCCCCTGTGCGGGCCGCAGGGGCAGCCGATACTCGGAGACGGCAGATCCCGCAGAAACGCTTGTGGCCGAGGCTTTCCGCTGGGGTGAGGCAATAATGCTGTCTTCGGAACTCAATTTATTGAAGGGGGCTTCTCTCCCACGCAGGGCAGAACTGCTGAGCCTGCACTCTGCCGGCCCTGGGGGCGGGCGGCGGGGAGGACCGGGGAGAGTCCCTTACACAAACATTTGCCGACGGGTGCATTTGGGCCTGTCAATGGCTGTCGATAAGGACGGGTTCCCTTTCTGCGCGTCAGGATTTGGGGCCTTATTGAGTCGTAAGCTGGGGACTGTGTGCTCAGTCCTGATTCCCTCCAGCTGCTCGTTCGCCCCTGCTCGTATGTTCCCCAGCCTCAGACGGAGGGCCTGGCACACAGCGTGCCCGGCAACGGGGGCCCAGCCACGAACCCGAGGACCCCGTCTGCATGCCAGGGAAGGCATCAGTCCGGTGAGGATAAAAACCAAAAGAAAGAAACTATCGCGTGGCAGGGAAGGAGAGGAACAGAGGGAGGGGCCATGACTGATACCTGAGAAGGAGGCCTGGGAGGGCTTCCCGGGGGAGGTGTCATTTGAGCTGGGCCTTAATGGCTGAAGAGGCACAGCCTGATTCAAAACCACTGGAGGGCCAGGCATCGTGAGCAGAGGGGAGAACACACGGGAAGTCACAGAACACCACGTGGCGTGTGGGGAGGGTCGGTGGGCCGGGAAAAGGCCACCGGAGCAGGCAGGGGCATGTTCTGAAGGGTCTGGCAGCCTGGGCTTCAGTCCCAGCTCAGAGTTCTTAGCACACTTGACCGGGCTGTAGTCTCGCATCCCCCAAACGCTGCTCGGGAGCCCCGCTTGCTAGCCCAGGGCAAGACAGGTGAGGCCCAACCGGGAAACTCACGGCCCTGTATGAGCCACCTCCTCCCTGGGTTCTCCTAAGCGGAGCATGACTTGGTTCGGGCTCCAGGCTCTGTCCCTACACGGACGTGCGGGGGAAGGGTGGGCTGTGTAGCCAACGCTCCCCCAGACTGCCCCCAGGTGACACCGCCGGGCAGCGGGGATGGGTGAGGGGGGCAGTGGCAGGCGCTCGGGCGAACTGGTCCATCCAGGAAAGTCCCCGAGAGCCATGAACCTGCCGGTTGTCCCTGGGACCTCTGGGCAGAAGAAGGCAGGCCGCCACCTGAGACCTGGCGGCAGCCAGGGCGGGGGGCCACGGGGGAGGCCACGGAGCCCCTTCGCCAAGCCCAGCTCTCCCAGGCCGGCGGGAGGAAGGGACGCGTTCCCTGCTCGCTGAGGCTGCTTCCTGGACACCAGTCACTGAGCCGCCAGGATCCTAAGGTAGGAGGCTCACAGCTGCCCCTTTACGGCCTGGCCTTGAACGCACTTCTGAGATGGTGGGAGAGGAAGGAGATGGGATGCGGGCTCCAAGGTCCCTTGACTGCCCGAGCGTGGGGGTGTGCACTGGTGGGGGGGGATGGTTGGGGACCGGGGGATGGCCCGGTTCTTGGGGCTTTCCCTCATCCCCTCCTGACTCCCCGGCAACCTGCTGCAGAAGGTGAGGCCCCTTGTGAGCCAGCCCCCCACGCTCTTCACTTCATCTGTTCCGAACACGCTGGCCCTCCCCGTTTCTCCATGTGCCAAGCTCAAGGTCCCCGCTGCTCAGGCAGCCCTTTTGTGGGCACGAATGTCACCTCTGCAGGAGGCCTTTCCAGACCACCCGCTCAAGCAAGGTGCCGGCCTCTTCCGCTCGGACCCACGGCCCGGCTAGGCCACAGCCACATCACTAGCCCCAGGACACAACGCGGTGAGTAGTTTTGGGGGACGGACTGAGCGATCGGCGAGGACGCGTGATGCCACAAAGGCGTGTGAGCGGTGGCGTCACGACCTGGGACCATCAGGCCCCTGGCAGAGAGTACACGGCCCTCAAACCAAGTAACTGAGCAGAGTCGGGCTAAAAGGCGGCAGGGGGTAGGGGCTTCAGGGGAGGGACCCCCCCCCCCAGCTGGTGGCCGGGACGAGGACAGAAAGTGCCAGGCAGAGAGGGCTATAGATGGGGGGCAGTGCCAGCCGGTCGGCCCGCAGAAACCCGGCAAGAGGGAAAGCGGACGGGGATGATGGGACCGGGAGGTGATAAACGTCCTGACCCCAGTCTCTTCCTCTCCCCAGTTTCCTGCCAGGCCTCTCGATGACCCAGCCCAACCGGAAACCGAAGGGCACGGAGACCAGCGACGCTGTCCACACGGGTCGGCCTCCCGGTGCGGAACGAGGACAGGAGGCTGGGCAGCAGCTCGGGGGACAGCCGGGGGCGGGGGGGGCGCCCAGCACGCACTGGGAGGGAGACGGGGTACCCTGCCACGCGCGGCCCGGCCCGGCCCGGCCAGGGCGAGGGCAGTCCCCTCGGGAGCCCCGGCGCGCTTACCGTGGAAACGCTCGGCCGTCTTCCGCCTCAGGGCTGGCAGGCTCACTTCGGAATCGGCCCACTCCAGCACCAGCCTCCGGCCGTACAGGTGGGTGCTGTGGCACAGGGCGTGGAAGGCTCTCTGGGGGGGGCAAGAGCAGGAAACGGAAGTGTGAGTTAGCTGAGACCCACCCGCCGACGCCCCATCCCGCCCCCCTCTTGCCCGCCACCGCCTCAAGCTCCAAGGCAACGTTCTGGCCCTTGTGACACCTGCTCTCTGGCCGGGGTGTGGGAACTCTTGGCCACTTGATTCGATTAGTGGGTTACGTTCCCAGGGAGAGAGCTGCGAGTGACCGTGCCGTCGATACATCTGCCGTCCGGGCCTGTAATTGGGGCCTGGGCCGGCGCCTTCTTCTTTCTCGTGCCGTGTCCTGCCTGGGGAGGGCCACCCCATTAGCTGGCTCGCCTCCCACCAGGCCGTCAGGGGCACCGCGCGAGACAGCCGAGCCCTGCCTGGCTATGGTGACAGCCAGGCAGGCCCCTCACCGTCGCCTGGTGGCTCTGTCCTTCGCTAACCCCGCGGATTCTGTCCCCCACCTCTCTCTGCTGCCCTTGGCCAGGCCCTCGGGCCCTCAGACGGCCTCCGCCCTCTCGGGCGCCGGCTCCTTCTCCCGGCTTGGCAGCCCCGTTCTTCTCCCAGCCTTCCCCCACTTCTGGTGTTCGTGCTTTATTGAGATACGATATCCACACGTCACCCATCTGAAGCATACGGCGCTGGGTCTCAACAGATTCAGACTTGTGCGGCCGTCACCACGCCAGCTTCACAAGGTTCCCCACCCTCGGCCTTCCGAAGGAAACCCCACCCTCGTGAGCGGCCACGCCACCCCTCGCCCCGGCCCCCGGCCCGCAGCAAGCACCAGTCTGCTCTCCGGCTCTTTGGATCTGCCTGTTCTGGGCGGATACAGACGGAACCACGCAGTACTGGTGAGTTCCGTCCTAAACGGCGCCGGGGCCCAAGCTAAGTGGAGCCTCGCGGGGGGCGGGGCTCTTCCTGAAGCACTCCCGTGGTACATGAGAGGCCACGCGCTTGGCCTCTGGAGCCACCTTGCCCGGGCAGGTGGGCACGCTTCCAGAGACTGGGCGTGTTGATGAATCTCACCGGCCTCGGTTTTCAAATCCATGAAGCGGGAATGTCAACGGCGTGCCAATCTAAGGGTTCTAGAGGAGGCGAGGAGGAGTTTTAACACGGAAGGTACTTCCAACGGCGTGGGGGCACACAGTCAGTGCTCAAGAGAGGCTAGCTCTCCTTGTGGGGGTGCCGTTAACTGCAGGCTTATCGCACCTGCAACTGCCTTCTCTCAGCAGAGGGGCCTCGGGTCAGCAGTGGGTGCGCGTCAGCCCCGGAAGCCACGGTGGCTAACGGTGGGCACCTTTGTCTCTGCTTCTGGGCTGTGGCAGCACCACGAGGCACCAGGAGGGGCCATGGGGCCCGTCCCTCTTGCTTCCTCCGTGCCGCGGGGAGGCAGCGTGTGACCGGGAGGGCTCTGCTCCGGAACCGGTCCGGACTCGGGCCCTCAGCTGCAGCGCGACTGTTACCGGCTGGACCACGTTCTCCCAGACGAGAGCGGTCGGCGTCCAAACCCCTGGGGCCTCAGGTCGTGACCTTGTTTGGAGATCGGGTCTTTGCAGATGTAGTCAAGTTAAGACGAGCGCACACTGGAGAGGACGGGCCCTTTAACCTACCCTGACTGTGTCCTCGGAAGAGACGGCCACGTGGAGACACGGAGACGCACGGTAAGCGCCCTGCGGGGACAGAGGCCACTGAATGCCGCTGTCGCGGGAAGCCAGGGGAGAGCGGTGGGGAACAGACCTCCCTCAAGAGGGACCAAACACTCTTGGCCCCTCGAGTCTGGGGACTCCTGGCCTTGAGAATTGGGAGCCGAGAAATTTCGGTCCGTTGTGTTTCCGCGGTACTTTGCGACGGCAGCCGCGGGGACCTAGGGTGAGCCGAGTGCCCCACGATAGCCTCGGTCTCATCTGGACAACGGGGCCGGGGGTGGGGGGTGGGGGGATGTGTGGGATTACCACGCAGCAAGCCCGTGGGTGGCACACAGCTGACCACCCCCGCACGACCCACCTTGAGGAGCGTGAGCGGGAGGCGGATGGGACACGCATCTTTTTAAAACGAGACACGTGGCCGGATTAAGCAAAAAACAATTTGTTCTCAGATCCGCCTTTCCGAGAAGGGCCAGGTGCAGGCAACTTTTCCTTGCCACCCCCCCCCCCCTTTTTTTTCTCACTTTAATTTAAAAAAACTCTTTCTGACTGCCAGCGGAGCCTCTGCGTTTTTTTCCATGCGGATATAAAAATGCATCTGGACTCCGAGCCGAAATGGCCCATTCAGAGCTTTAAAACACACGCGTGCTCAGCTGGCGCGGCAGAGAAACAGCCTGACTGGGGGAGCCGGGGGTTTGAAGACGGGGGAGAGGAGTCAGTCGGGAGTCTGGTGTGGCGGGTACTCCGGCCCGGCGCCGGGGTCCCTGAGGAGCTGCGGTCCCGGGGACACGGGCGGGAGGGAGCGGCCACGAGGCAGCATCTGGTGGAAGCCGGGAGCCGCGGCGAGGACAGGGGAGCAGAGCCCGGGAGGCGGGCCCAGGAGAGAGGCCCTGACCTTGGCCTCCCTCCCTCTGTGCGGCCATCAGCCTGGCGTTTCCTTCCTGCCCCTGGAGCCCCGTTCCTGTGCCACACAGAGCCCGGAGAGGTCCCCACTCGCCACAGGAGTTGCTAAGAACTCCCTCTCCTGGCCTCCCTCCGACATCAACCCTTCCAAATGCTCATCTCCTCTTTAGAAGGGCTTCTGACGGCAGGAGGGGAGGTGGCACAGCCACTGAGATGGGGGGCTCTGGGCCCGGGCGACTTTGATTCAAATCCCTGCCGCACCACTTACAAGCGAGCTGTGTGAGCTGGGGCAGGCCGCTTAACGTCTCTGGGACGCACTTCCTCGAGAGGCGGCAGCAAAGAACGGATAGGAGTCCGTGGACTGTGAAGTCTAGCACTTACAGCACCACCGTGGGCTGTCATTCCTATTAAGGCTGCCCTCGGTTCCCCTGAGGCCACCGAAGAGCAGGAATAACATCCAGAGGGACACAAAAGCTCTTGTGCGTTTGGCGTCGGGAGTGCAGTGGGTGGCTCCCCCAAAACAGCAGGACCACCCTCCCGAGTTCCAGTCCCTTCTGGTCAATAGGAGACCAGGCCGCTTTCCTCAGTGCCCGCTGCGTTGGTGGTGACAGCGACTCGAGGCTAAGATCGGCCTTGGACAGTCAGTCCGGGCCTCACGGGGCTTTCAGGTGAGCGCAGGGGAAGGCGCTGAGGAACGCGGAAGGTTCCAGGCACAGCAGAAGGGAACTGCGGCCCTGGCCTCTCTGGCCCGGGCCTGCCAGCAGCTTCCTCCCTGGCCTGTGTGCCTCCTGAGACCCACGCTGCCTTCCCCGTGAGAGTTCTGAACCTCGGCTGTGGTTCTGAACCTCAGGGCCTTGTCCATCCTGGGGCGCCCAGGGGTCAGTGCGGTGAGGGTGTCTCGGGAGGAAGCAGGGAGTTACATGTTCCTGGCCGTGTGCTTCTCTCCAAATCCAGCTTCTTTCTGCTGCCTGTTTCCTTCCCTTGGGAGGAAAGGGCCGCCTTCGTCCCATGGATTATGGATCCCCTGGGTTAGAACTCGGAGCCCATGACCACAAGCTACTCATCAGAACGAACATTACTCTCCCGTTTCAACGAAAGGAACACAGAGGCACGGGCCGAGGTCTGCGTGCGCGTCAACCGCCTTCTTGTTTTTCCTTTCAGACTCCGTGCACTCCGTCCCTGGGCCTTTGTAACAACACCCGCCCTGGCCTCGGAAGAGCTCCCTCATCACAGCCGCCTCGGTGGCGGCCCAGCACAGGCCCCGCTCGCCTCACACAGACTGCCACCGGGCACCCTCCCCACGCCCTGCACACGCGGCTTCCATTGCGGCACCTGCCCCGTTAACGTGTGCCGGCCTCTGCGGCTCAGCCTTGAACCTTAGAGGGAAGGCCTCTGTCCCTGCTGCCCCTAGTACAGTGCTCGGGGCAAAGTGTGCTCAGGAGATCGAGTAGCTCCCCCTTCTCCGCAGGGGATACGTTCTAGGACCCCAGTGGGTGCCCGGACCCACAGACGGTACCGAACCCCATCTACGCTGTACTTTTCCTGCACACACACACCTGTGGTGAAGTTTAACTTCTAAATCAGGCGTGTGATGCGGCGTGAGGCCACGCGGCCCGGGGAGGAGGGCCATCTGCTTCCGGGCCACGGTTGATCGTGGGTAACGAACCACAGAAAAGGAAACCGTGGATGGGGGGTGGGGGGGGGGGCTGCTGTATTCACAGAGCCGTATTCAAGTTGGTCCTGGCTAGAGACGGCGGGCTGGCTTAAATAACCTGCCGTGGTCCCTCCACGTCCCTACGATACAGACCATGAAGACGCAGGAGCGAGGAGTATGTCGTCTCCGGCTGCCACGTGCACGGGACGGCCCGCCTTGCGGTTAGGACGAGACCTGGTGCGGACACGCTCTTGGGTCCGGCAACAGGGAGGGGAAGGCCTGCTCCTGACGTGTATGACTCTGGGGCCCTCGGGGACGGGAGCAGGTGCCCAAGCCACCAGGACCCGGGAGACCGCAGATCACCCGCTCGGCTCACCGTGCAACTCTAAGGGTGCGTTCACTTGTCCGGGAGCAGAATGCCATAGAAGGGGGGGCCTCTGCCCTCCGGAGCCACTTCCTGCCATCCTCTGTGGCAACAGGGCTGGCCGCTCCTACTCCTCTATCGGCCCCCACTCTCTGTGCTTTTGCAGGCCACTCCCACGGACCGCGTGACTCGGGCTCTCGCCCTCTGGCTTCCGCGTAGGTGATGCCCGGAGTCCTGGAGGGAGGGAGGAAAGGGGTGGGGGTGCCATTCCCCTGCCCCCTCCCGCCAGGACTACAGCTCCTGCCGGCGGCCCCTCCCCTCTCACCGGTCCCCCAGCCCTACTTATTCCTCCATAAATCTCTCCTAGACCATCGGGGGTGGGGTGTCTGCCGACCCGGGGGGCTGCCTGAAGTGCCTCTGCCTCGACCCAGGGCAGATGGGCCTTGCGCTCCAGACAGCAGGTCCCAGGGCCTGGCCCCGCTCCGAGAGTTGAGGCCCACTGAGGAGAGCTCGGGCAGGGCCGGCTGGGGTGCGGGCTGGCTCCCGCCGTCATCTGGTCCCTGGCTCGGCTGTCCCAGAATCACCCCCCTTTGATCTCTGACCCGAGCCACCAACTGTGGCCCCCGAGAGCCCTAGCCTCGACCGCCTCTTCTGCGTCCCCCCGGAAGGAAATCTGCGAGGGCGGAGCGGGGAGTGACTGTGACCAGGCCTGGCAGCCATCTTTCCAGAACAGGGAAGATGCTGGAAGGCTGCCAGCGTGGCGCTGGCCTGACCTTTCTGCAGCTCTCCCTGGAGACACAACTCCTCTTCGCGGCAACAAAAGTCCACGCGATGCCCTTGGTGGAGCCACCGTCCCAAGGGTGGTGGCTCCCGGGCCAGGCTGAGGACGGGACTCCTGTCTTCGTAAGTCCAGGCACTCATCGGCCCCTCCTGCCCCGTGTCTCGCAGAGGGGAGAGGGCTGCAGCAGGCATCAGATCCACCTGAGCGTGGACAACGCCAGCCTGCGCCAGGCCATCTGTGCCCCCAATGCCTGGAGTAAGCGTGACCTGAGCCAGCCAAGAATGACCACGTGTGCCCAGGGGCACGGGATTGAGCAGAGGGAACGGAGGCCCAGGGCCCTGGCTGGGGCTGGTGGGGGCCAGGCTCCTCCCGTTGGCCGAGATGGCTGAAAACCGGGGGCTGTGCTTCTGGGAGGAGGGCCTGCCGCGCCGGGATGTTCGCTGTCTCTCGGTGCAGCGTCCTGTGCTCTGAGGCACAGAACCGTCCCGTCCCTGCCTTACGGCTCCCACAATCCCAGAAGCAAGCTCTCAGGAGGTTGTGCCAGCTGCTTCGGGCCTCCACGGGGGAGGAGTGGGGTGGCAGCCGGGCCGGGGAGGAGTACTGGGTGATCGGCCGTGGGGCCCCACTCAGCACCTCGGGCCATTTCCAGTTAAGATACCATGGAGCTGAGGACGAGCTTCTAAGAGAAACACCCGGGGCCCCGGTTCTGGGAGGTTGTGCCTCCATCTCTCAGACAAATAGATGTGTCTCCTTCCTTTCCTGCCTTCATCCACTCAGCTCTACCCAATTTAAGTCGACAGTCCCCGGAGGACCCGCCAGGAACCAACGCCACGCGAGGGGACCCAGAGTTGAGGCACCACCTCTGCCCTCTGGAGGGGCGAAAAGAGCCACCGGGAAAGATCCAATGCCGCCAGGTCGCCGACGGTCAGAAACGGTAAGGCAAGGGGGCGGCGTGGGCTGGTAACGGCCCTGGGCTCCAAGTGGGGCCCTGCTGCTTTCTGGCTTTGTGACCGGATGAGGAACTTCCTTGGGTCTCTACTCTGTCAGCTGCAAAATGGGGGCACTTGGACCTCCCGCGGCTGCCGAGAGGAGTAAGTAGGACAGCAACTATTCACTGACCCCAGCGCCCGGGGAACAGGAAGGGCCTGGGTCCTCGCACCTGCTGTTGCCATCGGCAGTGAAGTCACCAGAGGAGCTCCTGGAGGGGAGAAAGGTGTCCCACTCAGCCAGGCTCGTCACCTTTCCCTGGTAATGTGTTCCGAGCGCCTGGTGAATCTGACGTGAGGACACTAGCACCCTAGGTCTTCTCATGTGGGCAGAGGCCCGGAGGGAGGGACAGGCTGAGTCGAGGGGCACCGCATGGCACTGCTTATGCCCTGGTGACGACGAAGGATGCACGCCTGCTAGTCTGAGGAGAGTGTGGCTTGCCCCCACCCCCCCCGGCTTCTCAGCCCAGAAATTTGTTGTTTGAGCCTGAATCCCGGCCTTGAAATGCAAGGCTCAGGATTCAAATACACTCCCCCCCCCCCCCGGCCGGCCCCGGGCCCCAACGATGGGAACTAGGAAAACCTTGCTAACGAAACGCAGGAAAGAACCTGCGTGCGCTTGAGTATGTGCGCGTAGCACGCGTGCCCGAACAGAAAGGCGGGGACCAAAGCCCGGCTCCCTAACGTTTCTGGAGACGAGCAACCTCTACCAGGCTTCAGACCGCAGCAGCCCTGCCCACGGGGCCCGAGCACACCCGGCAGTCGCCCCTTCTTCGGCGCTTTGTGCCACAGCCTGGGCCTAGCCCTGATCTCCGCACTTGCCTCCAGGGCCAGTATCATTTCTGACACGGGGACAGACGAGTCACCTGGGCTTCGGGGACGGGACTCCCCTTCTCAGTGTTCGCGGCCTCCTCGCTCCCAGGGGGCGCTGGCCCCTGCGGACCCTGCTGTGCTCCCACGGGCCCCACGGAAACTGCCCGACTCCCTTCTTACCCTCGATGAAACAAGCGTGTGTTGAGCTCACGCCAGTGATGATCTGACGGCGGTCACCGTTTACGGGGCGGGCAAGATGGCCCGGCCCTGTGCTGGCCCCGCCGGGTGCCGGGCAAGGAGGCGTCCCCGCCTTGAGAGGCTCCGTCTGGCCCCCTCACGGTCCCCCTCTCTCCGCCACAGGTCTGATTTCGGCAGAGCTCTCGAGGCGATAGCACGGGCGGGGCAGGGCCCGGGCCCCGTGTCCATGTCGCACCCCCCCCTCCCCCCAGCACCGTGCAGAAGCGGGAACCGGGAAGGGACGCATTAACCGGTGCGACCCCACAATTAAAGCTGCGGCTGTTTACCACGGTGAGAACAGCTCTGCCTGCCAATGCCAGCCGCCATCACGTCTCCCTACTGCCGGCTCCCCCCAAGTGTTTATTTAAACCAACACATTGCTCTGCTAATTGGATAACATTCCACGTGAAAATAGACCTTTTAAAACAACAGCAGCGGCGGCAAATAAAAACAGCCACAACTGCAAAAGTACAAAGGCACGGCGGGCTCGGGGAGGGGAAATTAAAGGCGCCTGCATGGGGAAAAAAATTAATATTCCGGTTTCCGGGCTGAGAGTCTATCCTTCCCATCCCTTCTCTTCCAGGCTGGCCTTCCTTTCCTCCTGCAGGACCAGCCTGCTCTGCGCAAAGCGGCAGGCGGGGGCAGCTGCTAAACAGAAGCCCGGTGGCTACCGGTGGCCTCTCTGGGGCCAGGCTGCTTCGGGCTCGGGAGGGCTGGACTCGTGCGCTCATGGGCCCGATGCCGGGGCGCTCACTCTTCTGGGCACGCCCCCAAGAGATGTTCCGGCCCCTCCCCCTGAAATGGCTCTAATCGGTGAGTCGTCCTCTCCCCTGGGTGCTGGGGTGGGCAGTGGCGGGCATGCTGAGGACAGGAGGGGCCGGCACTCAGTTCAAGCGAACGAGCAAACGAGGCGGGGAGCGCCCTGGACGCACGGGCTGTGGCAGCCGGTCAGCACGCAGAGTTACCCGGCTCTGCCCAGTTCCGGCTGCATGATCCCGGCTGACCGACGTCACCGCTCTGAGCCTCAGTTTCCAATGCCACCTACCACTCACCTCCTAGAGTCCCGGGAGGACAAGACGTGACAAACGCAAACGCCCAGCAGCCAAAGACAGGCTTCTAGAAATTGACGGTTTTGATCACCGCCAAGATGCTGCCCTTCCGGAAACATCAGGGCCCAGAGAGCCACGGGGGCACCTGAGACAGGGAGACAGCCGTGCACATAAGTGCAGACCCAGGCCACACGGGGAAGACCACTGCATTTGGGATGGCTTGCGTCCTTGACTTCCACTCTTCCCTCGTCAGCCTCTGTCCTGCCCCCTCCACCTCGAGGGAGTAGGTTCTTTGGAAGACATCGCCTCACCACCCCCGGAGTTTTAGGGAACACGAACACTTTCAGAGGGCCTAGGACTCCGAGGGCTGACAAACGACCTAGGAAGGGGGAACGTGCCAGCTCACCGAGGCCGTGATGAGGGTAGACGGGTCTCCTCCAGCTTAGTGCCTTGGCCCCGGGGGCCAGCGCCAGGCTTCGCGGGGATCGGTCCACGGGGCTCTGCAGCGGCTGCACAGACAGAGCTCGGCGGCCGTGCGGAGACCGGGAGGGACTCATGCAAATCTCCTGCCCGATTCCCGGGGCCGCTGCAGGTTGGGACGAGACAGTGCACGTGTGGTGTATATATCACGTACAAAAGCCGGTGCGGTCGGTCGCAGGGGCCTCTGACTATTGTCATCAGTTGCCTGGTTACCCTGAGCTCTGCCACGACAGCCTCTGCGGAGCCTCGTGCTAGGATTCTCTTCACAGTTTGGGGGTGTGCGCTTGCCCCAGAGGGGCCTGACGGATGACAAAGTCCCTGATGATGCACGGGCGGGGTGGAAGGCAGTGTCGTGGAGGAAGGTCGGAGGACTCAGGGTGCAGGGTGCAGGGACGGCGCAGATGGGCAGGCTGCCGAGGGGCTGCCTCGAGGGGCGGACCGGGGCTAATTCTCACCTCGGCCAGCTGGTGAAGGGGGCTGGCTGATGCCGGGGAAGGAGCACGGTCCTGGGAGCCAACGTATCTGGGTCCCGGCCCCCGGCCAGACACTATCAGTTTCTCCACTGCTTCCCAGACTGAACACGGAACGCCCAGCTGTCCGTTACCCTCTCCCTTCTCCCCTGGTACCAACCCCCCCATTTCACCCTCCCCTCCCCTCCTCCTTTCCTCCCATCTGAGCACGGCCCGGGGCCCCCAGGGGAGGCTCTGATGCCAGGTTCCCGCGTGGCCAATGCCAAGAGTGACGCCTTCCATCCCCACGGAGGGTGTCCTGCCGGGCAGTGGGAGTGAACCCCCTCGCGAGGGGTGCAGGTGGGTCAGGCAGGGATCAGTCAAGCTCCGGAAAGGCTTCTGAAGGAGGAGGACTCCTCCTTCCCCGAGTGCTTACGAAAGAGGACGGCCACTTAGGGGGAGCCCGCCAGATGGATGGGGGTGAGGCGCGTCCCCCCGGCACTCCCACCAATTCCTTCTGTGGGAGTAAAGGTCTCGGGTGCTCTCCTCGGCGTCTCCCTGCGACCTCGCACCCCGTCTTCGGACTCACGCCCCCCCCCCCACCCGGCTCAACACGTGCGGCAGTCAGAACCGCGTTCATCGACGTGCAGTGCGCGCAGCCCCCTGGGTCTGTGGCGGGTGCTGGCCGTGCCACTCGGAAGACAATGAGGTTCTCCAGACAGACACGGAGAAGGAGAGGGAGGCACAGCTTCCCCGGGAGGCAAAAAGAGCAACGTCCTGCTGAGTCCACACCGTGTGAGGGCCGGCTCGCACGCTGGCGGGCACGCGGGGCCCCGGTCCTCATGCGCCCAGAGGAAGGGCTGCGGCGGGGACGCAGGAGCCCGGCCGCCGCCTGTGGGAGGCGAGGGGCAGAGGGGCCAACCCGGAGGGGCCGCGGGCTGAGTCCCTGCTGTCCTCGGCCGCCCTTTCTCCTCCTGGAGGCCAGAGCGGAAGGCGGGGAAGGGGACGGAGGGAGAGGAGCCACCTCCGTGGCTCCCCGGGCACCGTGCCGGCCTTCGGAAGTCACGTCTGCGGCCCGGCTCTAGGGCCGAGCGCCGCCCCGTCTACCTGAGGCGCCCCTCCTGCCCCGGCGATCCCGGGGAACGAAACTGCCACTGACCGCGTCCCGGCAACGCGGCCATTGACGCTGGAGGCTGGGAGCCCACGCCGGGTCTGAGCCTCCAGCCCCAGGAGCCACATCGGTTGGGACATCAGCCCCAGCCCTGGAGAGAGGCCGCCGTGTGCAAGGGACACGCCCTCCAGCTGGGGGGCTCCGACACCTTTTCTCTCGGCTCTGTCCTACCCCTCCTCCTTCTGAGAGCATCTCCCTTGTCACCACCGCCACCCTCCTCCTCCCGGGGCCAGCGCCACTCCGAGGACATCGCCCCCACCCAAACCTCACGACAGCTCGGGGAGGAAAATCCTCTCGCCGTCTCGTAAACGTCGCGGAAGCTGAAACACGCAGAACGTGAGTCAGTCGCTTGCCCGAGGTCCCTCGGCAGACAGGGGCAGTGCCAGGGTCCCGACTCAGGCCGTCTGGCTTCAGAGTCTGTGCTCCACCAACGAGCCCCCTCATCAGAGGCCTCTCTTGGGGGTGAGGAGTGAACCCCCTGCTCTTTCTTCCCTGGTCACAATCTCACGCGGGAACCCTGAGAGCAAACAGGCGACCAGAGCTCTGTACCCTCACCGCCCAACCCCCCAGAGGTCCCCCCCCCCCAGCAGGGTTAGGGTTAGGCAGGCTGGGGAGGAAACACTGGCCTGCACTTGCCTTCCCTCTGTCTGGGGTGAAGGCACCCCGGCTCTCGACGGAGCAAGGCCGGTGGGAAGGGGGAAGAAATAACTCACTTGGCTCCAGCACTATGGGCCAGGGTTTCATGCGCGCCGTCAGACGAGGAAACCGAGGCACGGGGCAGGGCTAGGGGAGCCCAGCTGCCGGCAGGAAGGTGCTCCGGACGGCTCCCCTCGTGGCTCCCCTCTGAGTGCATGCGGGTCCCCCCCCCCTCGCCCCCCAGAGGTGCCCGCGTGCCGCACGCAGGGGGTGACGCCGCGGACAGGAGGCAAGGGAAAGGCTGCCAGCCGAGAAGAAAGCAGAGCAGATGTCCGGACAAACGCAGCCACGTGTGGACAAAACAGGCACTTGAGTTCAAGACGCTGAGACAAAGGTGGCTGGCGAGGCTCCCTGAGGTCCCGGGAGGGCCCTCCGTGCCTGCGCGTGTTCCCAGGGCCCACAAAGGCCGCAGCTGTGTCCCCGAGATGTCACCTCCGGCTCCGCCCACTGGGCCTCTGGCAATGGCAGCTCGCTAAAGGCCGACGGGTGTGATTCTAACAAATAACTCTGCTTTTCCCAGGGAGGTCTCATGAGAAGCAGAGGGGGTCCCAGTGTGGGTGAGGCCCGCCCGTCGCTTCCCCCGGACCCTTGACGAGAGGGGAGGCCGACAGAGGGAGAAACGCGCAGGCTCCTGAGGGAGCCCTGGGGATTCAGTGGCCGCGAACACAGCCAGAGCCCCCGACCACACAGCCTCTGCGCTCCCACATCTGCTGCCGGGCTGGGCCCGGCACCCACCCCCGCCGCGCTGCGCCCGGCCCAGGTCACGACGGGCCGCCTTGCTTCAGAAACGAGAGGCGTTCTGCCTCCTAGGAGAATTCTGGAGAATTCTGTACCTGTGCCTCTGCACAGCAGCCCCTGCCTGGGCAGACCTTGCCTGAGGCCCCGGCCGCAAGCGGGAAGATGAGGACAAGACACATGTCCCCGTGGGAGCCTCCTCTCCCAGGGCCGCCCCCCTGGACCCTGCCTTCGGGGGGCGCTCGCAGCCGGGAGCTCTGGCTGCCCTGGGGAGGCCTGGGAAACCCGCTCACTCCCCCACTTTGTATCCCAGGTTCCTGCTTCTGTCACGTGAGCGGGCGAGGGAGGGAGGGAAGGAGGGAGGGGGACACAGGTCTGCCCCCTCCTCCAAACAAAACCCAGGGTCTTGCCTTCCCAGGGAGTTGCACAGATTGGTGGGGTCAGGGAAAGACCAGGAAAACCCCACGGGGCAGGGACATGCCCACATCTGTTAAGGCGTTTCGCTGCTTCTACAAGGGGGCCCTGACGGGGGGGGGGGGGGCACTGCCTCACCTTTGCATCCTGCTTCGTGAGGAAGTCCACAAAGCCGAACCCTCGGTGCGAGCCTGTCCCGCTCATCTTCTTCGGCAAGCGGACGGTCTTCAGCTCCCCGAAGGTGCTAGAGACAGAGGGCAAAGCACAGGAGAGCTAAGAACCGGGGCCCACAAAGGGGCTGGGGTGTGTGCGTGAGGGCAGGACCAGCTTACACTCTCATCCCCTCTGGTTAGAAAAGACAAGTGCTCGCAGGTGCACCCGTGCGCGCACGCACACGCACCGTAAACTGGTGTCGCCTCCCCCACCGGCCGGCTCGCGCTCGGGGCGTGCCTGGCCTTCTCCTTTCCGATCCCGGCCTTCCCGCTGGGCAGGGAGGGATGATGGGGTTGGAGACACGGATGGAGAATTTCCAGTTCCTCTGACAGGCTGGCACCCTCGGCCTCCCTTCGCCTGTGGGGCTGAGGATCCGGCAGGAGGCGCGAGTGGGCTGGGGGAACGGAGCCCCACACAGGCAGGGCCCGGGCCCGGGATCCGGACGCGGGAGGAGGGTCTCCTGACCTGAATCCGCCTGCACGGCTGAGCTGAGCACACAGCAAGCTTGCGTTGAGCAAGCAGGATGAGCCTCTTCTCCCGGCCCCGGGACGCGGGGTGTCTCCTCAGTGCTCCCCGCGGGAACCAGGCGCCGCGACTCCCTCGAAACCCCACCTCCCCTACCTCTGAGCTTTAGTTTTGAGATCTGCTAAGCCAAAATCAGGCAAAGCTCTAGGGAAGAAAATGTCGCCCCCCCCCCCCCCCGCCCCAGTCAGGGATCAAACAGGTAAACACAGCTCGGACCATCCCCTGCCCTCCCTCACCCCAGCCCCGGAACCGGCCTCTCCTCCCAGATAAGCGTTTGAGAGATTCCCGGACAAAAGGATCAGGCCTGCCTGGCCCTCCTGTCTCACTTCCCGGCCCCAACCCCACCCTCACGTCCGTTTATCAAATATATATGCACAAATCACTGCCAATAAATATTTAATGTGCGCGGCGTCTGAAGAGCTGTTATTGTATTTGGAAATCTCCACACACTTGCGGGCGCCGGGGCACACACACACGCGGGCTCAACGGCCCAGGATGCTTCAGGGCCAAAGACCGATTGGGTGAAAAACACAGTAAAGGCCGTAAGCCCTCGTGAAACGACAGAAGCTAAATCCGAGGCGTTAACCCGCGGCCCTGCCAGCAGGACCAGGCATCGGCCGGCCCAATTTCCGAAGGCAGGATGGTGGGTAAATGCGGCATTATGAACCCTCAAAATGAATCTGCACGTCTGCCCGCGGCTCCCCCCAGGCTGGGGAGAGGGCCCGCCTCCCGGGGAGGGGAGGGGCTGGAGGGGGCAGGCGGTGGGGCCCTGTCGGTCTGCCCGCCCGGCTGAGGCTCTCTGGTTCCTTCAGGCAGCAGGGCTGGGGCCCAGGGGCTGGGCAGGTGGGGACAAGCAGGAAGGTGAGGTGGGAGGGCTGAGGAGTCCAGCCTGCAAACCCTGCTTTATTGTGCCACCTAAAGGCCGACACAGCCCATGACAGACAGACGCGGCCTCTCCTCCTCCGCGGGAGCCCCGGGGCCTTGGCCAGGGCGGGCGGGCGGGCGGGCAGGGGGATGGCGGAGCTTTCTCGCAGGCTCGTTGGGTAAACGGTCCTTTGGCTCTGGGTGCTTCAGAGGGACACGGGGGTGCTGCAGGGAGGGTGTGCCTGAAGGGCACGAGGACCAGACTGCAACAGCAGTCAGACTGGTAAGAGAAGGCCTCGGCGAGCACCCATGTGCCCAGGCCGTGCGGGGTGCCATACCGACAAGGGTGCGGACCCCCGATGGGTGTGGGGGTCCTCCCTCCTCCCTGCCCCAGGCTCCAGGCTCCTGCCGGCCGTGGCGGGCTCGCCGTGCCTCTCAACCAGGGCACTGGTGTGGACACCAGGGTGCCCTCTGCCTCCCCCTGAGGCTGGATGGAGCTCAGCTCTGCAACAGCAGAAGCCACATCTATCTTGCTTATCAGGGGCTCCGCAGCGAGGAGCCCAGGGCCTGGCTCAGTGGGATGAACAAGCAAGAACACAGGAGCCCCGGACCACAGACACGACCACCCGTACCTAGCCGCTGGCACGCACGGGGACGTGCCGAGGACTGCGTGAAAACAGACCACGGGGTACGTACGAACAGCACCGAGGTGAATTAGTCTCCCCACCTCCATTTTACAGATGGGGAGACTGAGCTCAGGGAGGCAGCAGCTCCTGTTAGCAAGTGGCAGGGTTAGGATGCGAATCCGGGCGGGTCTGATGTTAAGCCGGAGCTCTCCTTGCACTGCACAGCATTCGGTTTTCCTTCAACTGTCTGGACGGGGGCCGTCCACTTTCAGGAGTGGCGGGGGCGTGGGGGGGGGGGTCCTCTTTTGGAGGTCTGGCCCCCCCCGTCTGGCGTAGAGCTGGAAGGGGGTGGCTAGGAAGGGCTTGCTCGGACTCCCGTGGATCCGGTGACTCACCCGAGACCCCAGGGCTAGAGGGGGCGACTGAGTCCCAGTTCCTCCCGCTCACGCCATGTGCCAGCCTCCTGCCTCTGCCCCCACGGATTACCATCCTGTCCCTCGATGGTCCCCGGTGGCCTCTGCCCAGGTCTCCCCATAGCCCTGATTTCTGGCGAGTTGGCCCACGTGAGCGTGTGCGTGAGAGAGGGAGGGGGAGGGGACAACGGCTGAGGTTAATTCTTCCCTCTGCCGCGCACTGCAAGCTGTGGACGTTCCGTGCATGGCAAGCAGCCGAGGGTCTGGAGAAAGGCAAGGAAAATAATTAAAAGGTGGAGAGAAAAGCTGATGAGGAGAGGCGGAAGGCGGTGTGCCTACGGGGCCGGGAGGACGTGGCACTGAGAGCTTGGCGCGGGGTGGGGGGCGGGGTGCACGGCAGAGGGGTGCCCTTGGATCCACGAGGGACCACGTGCAGAGATCCAAGGGGGGGCCTTGGGGAGGTCCCAGCCCCTGTCTGCACACGTGAAATACTGTGTCCAAAGGCCCTGTCCTTTCCAGGGCTCAGGGACATGGTTATGGGAACGTGTTTCTCCCCCCCTTCTGAGAACGGCACCAGAGAGAGCTGAGGCTGAAGGGGCAGCTGCAGGATTAGGGTTCCATCTTAGAAGGAACTCCCCGAGGCCCGGGAAGCCCCGAGATGAACAGGCAAGGCTTCAAGACACGGTTGTTGCTGCCGAGGCCCCAGGCGCCGATGCCCGAATGCCTGTGAGGTGCTCGGCCTTTTACGGACAGACTCCAGGGGCGCCTGGGTGGCTCAGTTGAGCGTCCGACTACGGCTCGGGTCGTGATCTCGCAGTTCGTGGGTTCGAGCCCCGCCTCGGGCTCTGTGCCGACAGCTCGGAGCCTGGAGCCCGCTTCGGATCCCGTGTCTCCCTCCCTCTCGGCCCCTTCCCCGCTCACGCTCCGTCTCTCAAAAATAAATAAACATTAAAAGAACAATTTCGAATACAGTTTCCAGGCGTCATGACTGGAGGGCACTAATGTCGCTGTCTCTGTTTCCCCAGGTGAGAAAACCAGCGGCCGGGAGGCCCAGCGACCTGTCCACGTCCCACGGCCAGGCGGGCGCGTTCTCACGGCTGCCGCTCCTCCGGCCGGAGGACAATGCTGGGGAAGGTGGATGGTCCTGGCTGCTTGTATCACCGCGCGGGATAATATAAGGCTGATGCTAATGATCTCGCAGCTATATCGAAAGAGAATTAAAAAGAAAAAAAAAAAAAAAAAAAAGGTTGGGGGGAAAAAAATCGATGAAGTACCTTTAGCTCCTTGGAGATAAGCGATATATAAATACCAGCCATTATTAAGGTTCTTATCTGACAGGAAGGTCCACGGAGCCATTTTTAAGAGTGGCTTTTGAAGGGAGTTCTGCACGCCACCCCCCACCCCGACCCCCGTCTCCTGGGAGCAGAGGCCGCTGCCTGGGGGAGGCCGGGCAGGGCCGCCAGGGACCAGAGAGGGAGGAGAATCACAGGGCACCCAAGAACTCCCCCCAGCCCAGACCCTGCCGCTCGGGGAAGGAGACGCGCACGCTCCCCACTGTGTAGATAATAGAAACCACAAAATAGCAATTACTGTATCAGAAGCTGTGAATACAGAGGACATACCGGGCTTTTAAACACGGACCTCTTTCCCTCCCCCACCCGCTCACACTTCATAACAAACTCGCACCTCACTTTTCCAATTATTTCATTCACCTTGGGTTCACCAATTACTCCCCCACGCGGCGGCCCCACCCCCCCCTGCCGCACCCAGAGCGCACGACTGCCGGCAGACCGGTCGGTGGGTTTGCCACAACCGGAGTTTGTTGTCACGTTTCTAATTTCTTCCCAGGCGGGTAGGGGTGGGAGGCGGGAGAGGGGAGGAAGGGGTGGGAGGGGGGTGCGAGGTGTTGAGCGAGGCGAGCCAATTACGCCCGGCCCTGGTAAACAGGTCTGGGCATGCAAATCATGTCTGCACACAGGCCCGAACGCAGGCACAATATGTGTGCGTGTGTGTGTGCGTGTGTGCATGCGGGGACGTCCTCCCTCTGCACACGCTGCACACCCCGTGGCCGGACCACAGCCCTGGCCGGCGACTGCTGGGGCCCTCTGGCTGTGCTACTGAAAACGGGTGAATCGTCCGCTCCCTCCTTGTTTGAAGCGATGGGATCAGGAGGAAGGAGTGAGAAAAGAAAGGTGAGGGGGAGGCAGACAGAACCCTCCAGAGATGCACAACTTGAAAGCCGTACAGCTGCTCTGGTGCCTGGGTTCCGGGGCTTAATGAGAGGGCTGGGAGGCAGCCCGACCCTCTGGCCTGCACGCTGACACCAAGTGGGGGTCGGGCACACCTTGACAAAGAGCCCAGGCCCCTCTGTTCCCAGGATGTGTGTCCTTTCCGCCTCCCTACTTAGCTCTGCCGGAGGAACCGGCAATCCCAGCAGAAGTGCTGAGTCACGTGGGGAACTTTGTTGGCATGACTTCTCTTCCACCTGCGCTCAGTGCACTGCTGACGGGAAAAAAAGAATCAGCCGTCACCCGAGGGACGCAGAGTCAGACAACAGTGTGGTCGCAACAGGACGAAGGGGCGGTTTGCGGTAAGAATACGCCCGAAGCTTCCTTCTCTTCCTTCTGGAGGGAAGAAAGGGCTCAATCTCTTGGCCAAAAAAAAAAAAAAAAGAAAAAAAGCCTTTCAAATAGAGCCCCTTTTCCAACACACACAGCACATCCGTCCGTTCCCCCAGCACTCCAGGCTACGCGCCCCTCGGCATGTTAAACACCTGCTGTACAGGATCTCACGGCAGCCGCGTGAGCGAGGCACGGCTGCTCCCGTTTGACAAACGGAGCAGATGGGGCTGAGAGAAGTCACGTGATTTCTCCAAGGCCACTCAGCCAGTCGTCGCGTACCACAGGGGGCGACGGGTCTGGCCCCAGGTCCCGTAGGCGGCAATGAGCCGCGCTGGGCTCAAGGTGGGCGGCCCGTCCCCTGGTGCCTTTGATCACGCAGGGCTTACGGGTGCTGTCTGGTGGACCAACAGCCAGCTAAACGCTCCCTGTGTGCCGGGTACTCGGAGGGAGGCAACAGTGGGCCAGACACCAGCCTTGGTCTCAGGGGACGCTCGCCTGACGGGGAAGAGCCAGCAGGCGGGTGGCGGGCCCCTCTCTGCCCTGCCGAGGCAAGGAGAGACAGGCCACCTCGAGGCAAACCCCTCCCTCCGTCCACGTTAGGTGATGTCTGCAGTACCTCGAGGCTGCGGGACAGGACCCATCACCCCAATCCCCCAGCCGGGGCGTCCAAACCAAAGCCTCTGATCCAGGCAGCCTTGTCCGATCCTCCAGCCTCACAAACGGGGAAGGAAGGCTAATCCAACAACACTGGCTTTCCTCCTGCTCCTGAAGCCACCAAACTCAAGCCAACCTCAGGACCTTTGACCTCACCCTTCTTGTTACCTGGACCTCTCCTTCCCTAGACGTTCCCACAATCAACTCACTCGATTTCTGCTCAAATGCCACCTTTCCAAAGAGGCTTCCGCTGAATGTTCCCCACCCCCCTCGCCCCCCTCGCCGGCCACTGTCCCACCTGCGCACCGAGGGAATGGCTTGTTTCCTTGTCCTTGCCCTCCCTCTTCTAGAAACAGAAAGAACACTCTGAGACGGCAGAGGTCGCGCCTCGCACACACGCCCACCATCCGGGCACCCACCCGGCACCCGTTGGCCCTCCCTGACCTCAGGTCCCTATCTTCCCTGTGCCTGTGCTGTTGTGGCCACGCAGTCGCGTGTGGGGGCAGGACACTCAGTCCTTCTGTCCTCGGGACGCGTCTTCACGGGCCACAGCCACAGCTTATTACAAGGAGCGTTTGGCCCCCGGGGCCAGTGCCCCTCCCCAGGAACCCACATCCACCCCTTCGACTGCGGTGAAGAAACAGCGGGAAGTACAGACGGGGCCGACTCAAGTAGTTACGAGGGGACGGGTCCCTAGACTGGGAGGTTCAGAAGCGAGCCCTGCTGGGTAAGGGCGGACGCGGGTCCGTGCAGACGGCCTCGGCCAAGGGGCGGGCACGGGCAGGCAGGCTCGCGGCGGCTGCTCCCCATCCCCCCCCCCCCCCCCCCCGAAGGCTGCCTGGTGAGCGGAGACACGCTGCGGTCTGGAGCCTCGTGGGGCACGGGCTCTCGGGGACATTTAGCGCAGCTTCCTCCTCTTTTGTTCCCGCTCGCTCTCTTGTTACAGGGTGGCTGTTAGGCTGAACTTTTCCGATTACTCACCACGCGTCACGGTGAGAGCCGGATGCGGAGAGGTCACCTGCTCACCATCGGGAGCCAGCCTGCCTTTCGTTTTTGCCTCCCGGAGGCTGAAATAATGGCCCGGTTTCCGAGAAAGTGAGAAAAGCGGCGCGGGGAACAGCATTTAGCTTTTCCCAATAGCCTTTCACGGGGTCCTTTCCGGGCAAGCGTGACCCTCTCGTTTTCTAGATGAGGAATCCCGGGGAGGAGCAGTTAAATGGTATCTCTGAATCGGAGCTGGGGCCCGAGGACTCTCTCGAGAGGCTCCTGCCAGGAGGGGGACGTGGCCCTGGGAAATGGAAGGTCGGGCCTGGCTCTGCCCTCACCAGCTGGGTGGCCCGGGCTGAGCTGTTTCCAGGCCGGACTGATGAATGGGGAGGAGGGCAGGGGAGAGGAAGGGAAGACGGACGGAGGGGGAGAGGACACATGGGCACAGGGGAGGGGAGTCTGATCTGCCCTAGGTTCAGGGCCACTGCTCCACCAGAGGGGGCAGGGGCCACTCGGCCCCAGTCTGGATGGCCAGCTGGACACGTGGGCCCAGGAACAGCAGATCTGTTCTCTCCTCTAAACAGGCCTACAGTCGAGATTCTTCTGAGAAATGAGATTTTTAAAAAAGGGTTTTTTTTTTTTTTTTTTTTTTTTTAATGTTCTATTTATTTTTGAGAGAGAGAGACACAGAGCATGAGCAGGAAGGGGCAGAGAGAGAGGGAGACACAGAATCCGAAGCAGGATCCAGGCTCCGAGCTCTCGGCACAGAGCCCGACGCGGGGCTCGAACCCATGAACCGCGAGATCACGACCTGAGCCAAAGTCGGAAGCTCAACCGACTGAGCCCCCCAGGCGCCCCTGAGAAATGAGATTTTTAAATACTGGTAACAAGGCCAAGACATTTGAGATACTGTGTCCCCAAATCAAATGAGCAGACGCACCTGTGGACTTGCCCGATCATCACCGCCACATCCGGGTCCCGGTCCCGATTTGGTTCCAAGAGATGGGAAGGGGTGGTCTACTTCCAAAGTGACAGAATTGCCTCACCTCCGTGTTACCCAGGACCGGGTGCCTCCCGGCGCCCTGCGGCCCAGGGGCCCTCTTGCCGCCTTGTGTTCACGTAACGTGACCCGTGTGGGGTTCTAAGCTCCTTGAGCTGGAGAGAAGGTCTCGCCGGGGTGGTTTGCTCTACGGCATCGACCCCAGGCACCGACAGTCTGTGGCCACACCTGCCCTGAACGAGCACCGGTCACCGCCCTCCAGGACCCGTACCCGGATTTGAGGCGTGGTAGGAATTTGAACGCGCCTCGTCCTTCGTGCGCTACGGGTCCTTCATTCGCTCAGCAACGACTTCCTGAACGCGTGCTGGGCTCTGAGCGGCAAAAGAGCAGCGGCCCAGACGCGCTCTGGCCTCCACCGGCCGCAGCCTCTTCCTTCCTTCCTCAAGGATTGTAAGCCGGTGGTTTCCTTTTTTTTTTTTTCTCTCTCTCTAATCCCGGAGCGATGCGTTGAGCATTCATCTCCGATATTCGTACACTTTTGATTCGGAAACGTGTACATACCGCTGTTCCACTGCACATGTACGTCTTTAAATACTGAAATATTAGAAGACTTAAAAGGATGAGATAAAAAGTAAGTAGAAATGGAAATTCTAATGTTTTTCTCCTGTTTCTCCAACTGGCTGTCATAGGCCGTGTTTTGGGTGGGGGGGGGGTCACACCTTTTGAAGGCACACAACGGGCCCAGTGGTGTCGAGTTTATTCCACGGATAACTGGAGGCCGTCCTCAGCAACCCGTGAAGCAGGAGTTACGCACCTATGTTACACATGGAGAAATTAAGGCTCAGTCTGCTTAAGGGATTTGAGGGAAAACTCACAAGGCTATATAGTCAATGGCAGAGCCAGGACTCAACCTTAGGCCTAATGAAATTCTAAAGCCTGTGCTCTTAACCGTGGCCTTGCAAGAGAGGGGGTCTATCTGTGCATGGCTGAATGATTTAAGAAGCAAATGAAGGCTGAATAGTGTCTGCTAAACCTGAGTAGAGTCCTTAGAAAATGTCATAAAAATAGTTTTAAGGTAAGAGGCAACTTTTTAAGAACGATTTTTCAAACCAGTCATAGGTACTTTGTGGAAAAAAGGCTCCTGGAATTAAATAAATTTGAGAGCTGTCTGGTTCAAGAGACTTTCGCAAGCTTCTCTGCTGCAGACCTTGTCAGTGCCTTGGAGGTCCTAGGTACATGCAAGATGGATCTGGAAGTGAGAGGGAAGACCTTGTATTTTTCAAACTCATCTGGCAACTGAACCCCTCCGGCCGCCAACAGGAAAACCTATTAGCATCTCTCAGAATGCAGCTGGGAAATGTAATTTGGGAGACGGAAAGGCAGGTAGTAACCATGGAAGGCCCGAGCACTCACACGGGGGTGAAGCCGCTAACTCGCCAGGGGCTCGGAGCGGTGGGGAGCCGCTGCAGGGGGTCTGGTTTCAACGGGCGAGGGGCCAAGTTCCCGCATCAGTGAAAGAAGAGAAGCACGGAGTCAGATGTGGGTTCAGATCCCAGCCCTACACCTGACGTCCCCTTTCTGAGGCTCAGCTCCGGCACCTGAAAAACGATCATCCCGCCCTACGAGGCTGCTGGACCCAGGGCTCCTGGCGTAGAACGGGAATGAAGAGACGGAAGCTGGTGTCGGCAACGCCCTTGACCATAAAAAGGATCCGCAGGCGTGCCAAGCAAGGGACGGCTTCCAAGCCCTGCGGCGTTTCAGGTCGGAGCTAGGAGGAGCCCGCTGGGCCGGCCAGGCCCCTCCTGGCGGACCCCAGGGGTTTCTAGCGGAGAGCTGCCGTGGGACAGCCAGATGGGACCTAGGGATTCTTGGTGCCCCGAAAAAGGCAGCAATTCTCCGTCTTCCCCACATGACCCACCAGTTTTACAAGATAATTGGAAGAAGCTGCCCCCAGGGAGGCATCCCTCAGCCAGACCCAGGCACCCCCGTGTCCCCTCGGGCGGAGCGAGGCCCCCGGATCAGCCCGTGCGCGGAGGGGGAGGAGCAAGACGCAACCCCTGGCCTGGGGCGCACGTTCTGGTCAGCTCCACGCCTCTGCCGGGGTGAGTTAATGGAAGCCACAGCGGCTGCTCTCCCCCACTTTCTCCCTCTCTAGTCTTCAGCTGCCTCAAGTACAGCTAATCCCATTACAAGGACATAAAGTGGATAATTCAGGCTAATGAAATCGTTACAAGAATGTGGCCAGCCAGAGGTGGACATTCAGAACCAATTTAACACCCTTTGGTGTCATTATCCTCAGTGCAGGAAATGCTGGAGAAGACGAAGGAAAAAATGAAAAAGGGAGAGAAAGAAAAGCCCAGCCTCCTTCTTGTTGGCTTAACGCTGGTTGAAGAATGGATCCGCCGCGTATCTTGCTCGTTGTTAGTATCTCCGCCGAGTCCCGTATCTCCACGGTAACCCCAGGGAATATCAAAGCGGGTGGGACGAACCCGGAAGTCACCCGCCGTGGGTAAACCCGCGGACCCCTCCACACCTTTCGTTCTGCCCAGATCTGTTGCTGCTCCGGCAGGGACCACGAAGGGGTGACCCCCTGGGCCCCAAGATACCACCAAACTCTGAAGCCTCTGACGCTGGACTAAACTGTCCGTCCCTGGGGTCCGAGTGGGGCAGGAGAAGCTGGGGTGACCTCCCAGGCAAAACAGAGCAGCCGGCAGGACCCTGTGTCAGGTGGGCCTGGGGGGCCGAGCACGGGGCCGCCGTCCCCACTGGCCCACAGCCCCTCATGCCGCCTGCTGCCAGGTCACGTCCAGGCCTGCGGGGAAGGCTGACTCGAGAAACAGCCACTCAACCTCGGAGCACCCGCTACCCGCACTCGGGTCAGATGGCTCCGACCGGGGGCCGGCTCCTGCCCCTGCCGTGTCGTGTCGTCACACACTCCGGAAGGGCCCTGACAGTTGCCTTTCCTTTGGATCGGATCCATTTCAGGGCTCGGGACCTTAAGGAGGACGGCACCTACCCCGAATCCCCGTCATCTCTAGTCGGTTCCCATCAGCTTGACACTCTCTTCCAAATGAGTCCTAGGCTGTTCTAACCCCTCAGACTAAGGGCACCAGTCTCCAGTGACCAGGGTCCTAACTGGGGAACACGCATGGCAGGTGGAGAAGAAGGAGGAGGAGGTGAAGGGAAGGGATCCCACAGATGTGAGAACTTCCGCTGCGCTCGCAGGGTTGTGCAGAGATCTTAGGTGGCCACGCGGGGCAGAAGGGAGTTACAGTCACTGGGGGTTAGAAGGCTCCCGGGGACGGTCCCCCGCCCAACCCCCCGGTTCTTTGCGCCGAACAGCAGTCCTCAGTAACCAACGCCGCCCTCTACGTAGTGAGCGACAGGAAGGCCTCCGGGGAGACTGAAGATGGGCAGCCTCACAGCCTGCAGGACTTGGGGTGCACCAACACATATGCCCCACCCACAGCCTCTGGGCCCCGCCTCTCCTGACTTCCCTGGAGGAGCACAAAGTGGCACACGTCTATATCCAGGCGAGTCCACGTGATGTCCTGGCAGCAGCTCTAGAAAGGGCTGGGACGGGGGCAGGGGCCCTGGCCGGGTCCAGTGAGCCCTCCTGGGAACACCGATGGGATGGGAGCCAATGCCACGACTCAGGGGCCGAGGACAGAGACTCGGGGAGCCAGGGGCTCGGAGCAAAGCAGGCCGCGTGCCGTCCAGGCCACGCAGCATCTGCCCACTCGCCTAGAAGCCCAAGGACCCAGAAGGAAGACAGGGGGCCCCCAGAACTGACGACGCCACGACACCCAGGCGCTAAGCTTCTGCCCGCCATTCGCGGGCAAGCCGTTGCCCCTGCCCCTTGCCCGCTGAAAGCCTGTTTACTTTTTACTTTACAAACTTGCTCCTCTAACTTTTCATCCCGGAGCAGCTGAGAACGGCAAAGCGGGTAATAGAGGCGGGCGCCTAAAAGGCCTCAAGAAGTGACAAGTGACAGGCACGGATCAGACCAGGGGCCCCGCACGCTTTCTCTGTCCAGAGCCACAGAGTAAATATTTTTGACTTTGCAGCTCCTCAGCTCTGACACTGCAGAAAGTGAGGGGTCACAGGCAGTGTGTACATGAACGGGTGCAGCCGTGTGCCGATAAAACTTGATTTCCCAAACAAGGTAAAGGGGCGGGGGGGGGGGGGGCCGGGGGCCACACGAGCCTTATTTTGCCAACCCCTGAATTAGCCAAAGAAACCCCACCAAAACACGATTCTTTCCTGGCAAGATGCAGCAGTCCGGGCCTGTCACGTGTTGGGAACCCGACGTGGGGCTCGATCCCACGAACCATGAGATCACGACCTGAGCTGAAGTCAAGAGTCAGGTGCTTAACCGGCTGAGCCGCCCGGGCGCCCCTGCTTCTGGCCACTCTTGTGACCCAGATCGTAGACACCACTGGGCACAAGAGCCAGAGGGCGGGGAAGGGGCCGGTGCTGGCTGGTGCCAGGCCGGATGTGCCACCTTCACGGCTCAGAGCAACCCCACGGGGCGGCAGTCCTCCCGGGGCGAGGGGAGGTCTGTCCGAGGGCTTGCGCCCAGGCCCGTGGAGCTCCCTGACTTCCGGCTCTGCCACCCTGCCCCTGGGGGCACAGCAGCCCACTTCTGCCCTTGAACGAACTCCTCAGGTTCAGCACAGAAGAGGCCGAGGGGATGACGACCGATACAGAGAGCAGCTTCTAAAGAGCTCAGCATTCCAGAGGCCGGGGTGTGCTTCCGAGAGCGGAGGAGCCTCAGCATCTGATCTTCCAGGAAAAAGCCAGGCCTGCGGCCACAGGGGATGACAGCCGAGACACGAGACACGTCTGCAGGAAGGCGAGAGCGGCGAATCCACAGCGCGGGCCAATCGATGGCAGGCGCTGGAGGCCGTCCTGGGGGCACGGCAGGGGACAGGGGACAGGGAGCGAGGACAGTGATTCATGCCGCTGAGCCTGCCAGCACCGAGGGGGAGGACAGGCGCTCGCCTTGGCTAGGACAAATATTATTTTTAAAAGTCTACAGAAGAAAACAACAATAAAACAACTCGGGCTCGGGGTGGCTGGCGAGTTTTCGGATGCAGGGAGAGGAGGAAGGAGATTTGCGAGAGGGACCGTTTGCTTGGGGCCGAACGAACCCACGCGGAGGGGAGGTGGAGAATCAGGTGGTCACCACAGGCTCAGAGCCATGGGTGTCGAACCCGGGCCACGCGCGGTGTGGGGTCTGGCACGGAGCCATGGGCTCCGGAGGGCGGGTTCCGGGGGGGCTGCAGGCGAAGGAGAGGCAGGGACCGAGAGTGTGGGTCCTGCCGTGGAGCATACGGGTGTGTGGGGTGGGGAGGCGCCTCCCTGATAAGACAGCCCGTTAGGGCCAGACAGGACCTGGGGGCTGGGACGACCGAGGAGCCGCAGGCAGAGGTTGCAGGGCAAAGAGAAAATCCCTTCCCCGGAGGGAAGGAGGCCCCGTCTGCAACGACCACGGTCCCCACGGTGAGTCGAGGAGCCACCCTTTGCAGAGTTCGCGAGGAGGGAAGACGTAAATTATCGTGTCTCTGGAGACGCACAAAGCCCTCCACACGCTTTGTCGGCAGGAGAGGGGCTGCGTGTGCCAATCCGGGCTGTTTTGTCCCATCTGCAAGACGAGGGGGCGCGGCCACAGCTTTTCCGGTGACCTGGGCCCCGGGGGTGGCCACGCGCTGGGCTGGGCAAAAACAGTCAAAGGTTTCTGGGCCCTCCTGGGGCCGAGTGGGAGGTAATTAAAAGCAGACCTGGTTTCTCAAGCCCCTGGCAGAACAGAAATTCCGTCCCCATCACGTGCAGGGTTTCCCGCTCCCGGTGGGGAGTTGGCGCCCCGTGTGTGGGGTGGTCCCGACCCCAGCTGGGAGATGTCGGGAGTCCGGAGGCGTAGGTGGTGCGTAGGGGTGCCGAGCACAGGCTGGGGGGTCAAGCTGGCGCCTCGGCTCGCTCACCTGTAAAATGGGGACAACAGCCTGGCGCTGTACGGAGCTGTGCTAAGGATTAACTGAGATACTACGTCTGGGGCACTTCACGGGCGGCTGGGCCCACGGCGAGCGCTCACAAAGAGGCGACGAATGCGGGCATCACGTCAGGCAAGTACGGACAACTGTGTGTGTGCTCTCCTCCGTCTTCCAGATGAGGCGCCCGCCCCGCCTACCTTCAAGGAGCCAAGCCACAGAGGTGGCCCTGGAAGCCCACGGATCGGTGTCCCTCTCCCAGGGGGCTGTCCCTGCGGCCACAGGGATGCTCTGTCTTGTTTCACCCTCCCCACCTGGACCCAGGAAGTGCCCCCTGGGCGTGGTTTGCACCCTGGGATTCTGGGGGATGATTTCCCTTGAAACAAGGTTCCCCTTGCGGGGGACAACCCCCCTCCCTGCTACGCCAATGACCACGGCTGGGATCCAGGGACATTTACTGAAGGTGCGTGGTTGGGGGGGGGGGGGGGGGAGTTACTATGGCAGAGCCGTCACCTGCTCTCCAAATACCCACGGCTCCCACGCCTGCCAGCCCCCGCAGGCAGGTGGAGCCATGAGGTCCAGACCGGCCTGTGAAGCGTGAGCACAAGGAAGCCTGAGCGTGGCCGTGCGGCTGTCTCTTCCCCCGCCAAGGAGAAGCCCGAAAACCACACGCTGAGCCGCGGGGTTGTTCCCACAGCGCAGAGCCCATCCTGACTAATGCGGGAACGAGGACAGAAGCGCTTGGGGGCGGGGACCGAGCTGCCTCCGAGCAGGAGCCGAAACGCAAAGCAGAGAAACCCAAGAACGGCAGCCCCTGGGACGGGAGCTCCAGGAGACGCGTCTCCAGAATCCAAGTCTGGTCTGTTCTTCCGTGAAACTGGTGGCACCTCCGACGTGCCCCGCGCTTTGCCAGGTGTGCCGAAGGCACGGGGACAGCGAGGCCCCGCGCCTGCCCAGTCTCGCAAGTCCTTCAGCACTGGGGTGGCTCTCCCCGTTTCCAAATGATAATGAGGAGAAAGCGACCAGGGGCCAAATCTGGCCTTCCACCTGCCTGGGTACGTAAGGCCAACCTGGAACACAGCTATGCCCGCTCTGTGGCACAGACCACGGGGCCCAGAAGGCCGAAAATATGGCCTCTCTGGCTCCGCGTCCGCGTTCTCTGGGGAAACAGAGGCAGCGGGATACGTACGGGATGTAGAAAGAGCTCGACCACCCGGGACTGGCTCACGCTCGCGCGATCATGCAGGGCCAAGCAACTCCACCCTCTGCCGTCCGTCCACAGGCTGGAGGCTCAGGGAGGCTGGTGGTGTGGTCCAAATCCAAGGGCCCGAGACCCAGCGGGCCTGTGGTACCGGCCCTGGTCTGGGGGCCCAAGAGCCAGGTACAGCGATGTCCAGGGGAACGTCCCAGCGGAAGCGGAGAGCAGATTCGCCCCTCTCCCTCGGCCTGGACGGTGCCCGCCCCCGCCGGGGAGGGCCGTGTGCTTTATGCATGTCACCAGTCCACAGCGGACATCCTCCCCAACACCCTCACAGAGGCCACACCAGAAAAAGTGTCTTACCAGCTCTCTGGGCACCTGGTGGCCCCGTCGAGTTGGACATGCGAAGTTAACTCCCACGGGCTCTGCCCAGGAAGGCTGGCAACCCCAGTTCTAGAGCAATCTCATCCCCGGGGCCCCGAGCCCAGTCCGCAGTCACGGTCACGGCCCCCCAGCTCCAGACCTCCACCCTGCACTGCTGGGCCCTAATCCCGTCACCCTGAAAACCACGGTCTTTATCTCCTCACTCTTGCGTTCTCGGTCTCCCTTAATCAGGTGCTTCTGAGATCAGGAGGCACTTAATAGAGGCCGTGAGAAAACCCAGGTCAGCTGGTCTCTCCGGAGGCAGGCACCAAGCTCCGTCAGGCCTCCCTGCCTCACCCTCCCCAGGCATCGTCTACCTGAGGGCCCGGGTGAGGAGCTGCGGCCGGGGCGCCACCTGCCACGGCTGAACCTGCCCTCCCCCACCCCCGCTCCTCTCCGCAGGCCCGGGAGAGGGGGACACCCGTGCGACCACCCTGCCAGGGTTGTGACAAGACATGGTCCCGCCCCCTCCCCGGTCCCCACCGCACACACATCCTCACCCCCCACAAACTCACCACAGCACAGAGGCCTCAGAGACGGGAGGCAGGCGGCCCGAGGTTGCCTGTCCGCCCGCCTGTCCGGGGTTCCACGTTAGGAAAGCGCTCCCTAAACTAAATCCTCGCCAAGTTGTGTGATTAAGTAGAAACCCCCCCACGAGAGCCAGGTGGGGGGGGGGGGGGGGGGGGGGGGAAGGGCGGAGCGGGGAGGACGTGTACATGCCGTGTTGTTTCGGGGGTGAAACACGGGACCTTGGCCGTGGTGGCAGCCTGTGGGGGGCACAAAGGGCCAGCCCTTGTGTCCTACCAGGGGTGGAGCTGGGCCGAGGCTGGGGTGGCCCGTCACCGGTTCTGCCCCAGCTCGCTCGATCCGGGGGCAGGGCGGCGCTGGCCTCGGGGGCCGGCCTCAGCCAGGACCCTGCCGCGGGAGCTCAGGACTGTTCTGGAAGGCATTCTGTACACCGCTTGCGGGTCTCTGTGGGATCAGCGCCTTCCGCATCCCGCTCTCCCTGCTCCCCGGGGTCACCTCCACCACACTGTCTGCACCGATTGTCTCTCAGCTTCCGGTTCGGGAAGAACCAAATTAATACATATATTTGCTATTTATACTATGCCTTTTCCCAGCTTTTACGCTGCCTGGTGTTTTCTAGAAAACATATAAAACAATTGTTTCTATCACACAATCTATAAAACAAAACAACATCAGACGTATAAATGAAGTAAATACGTGTGTACGTAACATATATACAGGTGTACCAGAGAAGTATTTTTTTATGTTAAAAACGTTTAAAAACGTTAAAGGGAGAAATGAGGCCCACGGACACCTCAATTACTGGTCCTTCCAACCACAGGTGGATTGCAGCCCATTCCTCCCTCCTAAAAAAAGTGTAGTGCTAAGAAAATAATGTTCTCTCTTGATCTGTGTATCCAAGGTGCCCAGGAGAACCACTTGCTTCCCTCATTCCCTAGGCTGCCAGGGAGCTCAGGCTACATCCAGTATCTCACTGCAGAAACCCACCTAGGCCAAGTCTTTTGGCCCAAATATGGCCCTCACCTGCACACAGCTCCAACTGTCTGTCCCCTCCCAGGTCTATTTCCCCAGATGCCCTATGGAGGGCATCGCCCTGCCTCCCTTACGGGTGTGCGTGGTGGGGGGTGGTGGTGAGCGGAGAGGGGTGGGGTATTTCTTCCCAGCGTCCTTCTCCTTCGGGCACCACCCCCGCCCCCGCCCCCGCCAGCAGTTCTGTCCTGCCCGCTACAACAACAGCTCCCCTAGGAAGTCCCTCCTCCGTCCCCGACTGCTGTCTGGTGCCCCACCTTGTCACCCTGGCCCCCGGGGGCAGTGACGGGGGCTGCCGGAGAAAACACAGGGCGCGCGGCGACATGAGAATTTCAGATAAAGAACAAGGAACCGTGTTTAGGGTCAGCGTGTCCCAAATATTGCGTGTGACACACACCAAAAACCAACAAAACAGAAACAAAACGAATCACCTCCCCTCGCTGTATTTAAAACCTTTTTAAAATCTGAAATTCAAATTGAACTGGGCATTTGGTATTTTTATTTGCCACGTGTGACACCCGTGTCGTGACATATTTTTGCTGTGGGGTCTCTGGGCGCCCCCCTGCCCCCTCCTCCACCGGTTCCCCGTGGGCTCCACAGCTCTGCCCGCGTCTGCGAAGCATGCATTTAAAGCGGAGGCAGGAGGGGCGCCTGGGTGGCGCAGTCGGTTAGGCGTCCGACTTCAGCCAGGTCACGATCTCGCGGTCCGTGAGTTCGAGCCCTGCGTCGGGCTCTGGGCTGATGGCTCGGAGCCTGGAGCCTGTTTCCGATTCTCCCTCTCTCTCTGCCCCTCGCCCATTCATGCTCTGTCTCTCTCTGTCCCAAAAATAAATAAACGTTGAAAAAAAAAAAAATTTAAAGCGGAGGCAGGAATTCTGCTTCCAGCGGGCACCCTGACAGATATGAAGGCTCTTATTCTGTTGGCCTTGTCCTGATGACGGTCTTGTGTCAAGTGGCTTCCAATCCTCGGGGTGAGTTGTTTAGACTCCACACCGCCCCAGGGCCTGTGGGCTCCGCCTGCCTCAGTCCTGACATCTCAGATCAGAGCCACCCCTTTTAGGAAGCCTTCCCTGACCACCTGCACCGAACTCCCAGGCACCACGGACCCATCACCCCACAGCAAGCCAGCACTGCGTGTCAGTCCCTGACGTCACCCGTTTACTGGCCATCTCCCCGCGTGCACAGGAGCTCCGGGGCAGGGCTCTCCGTGGTCTTGAGGAGAAGCCCTCTCTGCCTCTCAACATCAGTACCTACGTCACACGTCCCTAAGTGCCCCCCATGTCCCCAAACCGCTTCGTGACACGTGGCAAGGCTTGCCCCAACGGGGGCGCTGCCCTACGGGTCTGTGGAGACGCGCGGGCTTATTGTATTGGATTCTCCGCCTGGCCCCGATGATGACTTTCCTCGACCAAGTTTCTCGGAGGCGGCTGCTGTGGGAGAAAGTGATAGAACCGGGGACAGGTACAGTTGCCATGATACGGCCGTCGTGGTAATTTAGCCTCAGAGCTCCGGCTCCCCTGGAATAATTTAACCATCAGTCATGCAAAGGGGAGGAAGGAGGACAATGTCGTGTGGCTTGATGTCTCCACCTCCAAAAAATAATCTAAGGTCCCGCAGCCAGAGAAGGCCCCCAGTCGGAGACGGAAGGGTGACAACATTTCCTGCCAGGACCCCGGTGGGGACGCCTTACCCATCTGCCTTTGTGGGGAGTGCGGGAAACAGCAAATGAATCAGAAAAACCGTGGGGACATCTATTCCGAACCGTGTCTTTCCCTGGCCGCCAGTTACGTTCCTTTCGTACCCAGAGCCTGGAGCGTCTCTCTTTAAAGCAACCGCTCCTCAAAGCCTCTGACCGGCTTCCTCCCTCCTTCAGGCCTCCTGCCCCAGAGGACGGAGGACGAGGGAGCTGGGGACGGGAGAGGGCGTGGATGAGAAACGGAGCCACGGCTCTGGGCCCATGACCCCTGTCTCCCTGGCCGGAGACCAGGCTGCTTCTACAGGCTGGAGAAACCCCTTGGTGCCACAAGCCACTTGTTACTTCCTTGGGCCTTGAAAATACCTTGAAATACCCGGAGGCAGGGAGCAGCTCTTTAGAAAGCCGGTTCCTCTGTTGTGCAAAGCCTGTACGTGGGGGTGTGTGCACGGCCTCCACCCCCAGGAAGTGAGCGCCCCTGCACATCACTGACCGTGCACCTGGCCCGCGCCCCGAGCACCTGCTGCTGAGGCAGTGCGGCAGGGACCTGCCTGCGTGACAGGGTCTCCTGCTCAGGCTGACGAGACAGAAAACCGCATTCCTCCAGGAATGGACAGACTAACGGCGGCCTGCGGCAGGGAAGTTCATTTTAACCGGCCGTTTGGAGACATCACACGCCTGGCCTTGTCTAGGACGTTAAGCCAGTCGCCAATCCCGCGTGTGGACCGGCCTGAGTGGCCTGGTCACCTCCACAGGGGACTCCCGGAAGGGGTCCACAGACTGTAAAGCGTCGTCCCGACTCGCCCCGATTCTGCGTTCTGGCCACACTCTTCCTCAGATGTCAGGGACTGGCACGCTTTATTTAAGGTCAGGCCAAAAAGAGTCATTAGGCAAAACCCGCCGGGCCCCAGCAAGAAGACAGGAGGCACCAGAGCCAGGTGAGTTTCAAATGACAGTGCTGGGCGGGGGCTGGGACAGCTACAATGCCGAGGGGGCGCTGCCTCGTGACCAGGGCTGGCTCCCACGGCGGACGGGTTGTGGCTCGGGGGCACCTTACCCCGAGGGACTGCCATCAGTCCCCACGCCACCCACAGTCTAAGTGTAGGCATGTGCTTGTTACTGTGCACGGGTGGCCTTGGACAAAGCCCCCGCAGAACCAGCTCCCCCGCCGGAGAGATGCTCCAGAGTTGTGGGTTCAGGACTCCACCCTTACCCCGAGCGTGTGCCCCCTGGGTAGCTGTGCAGCGATATTAAAGCCGCCCTCTTCCTCCCGGGACAGGGAGTCAGGCGGTAACGGGAAGTTCTTGGGTCGCCTTGCAAGAAACGGCGAGCCCGAACATCTTTTTGGAAAAGCCAGAAGGACAGAGAGACAGAGACATGTGACTTTGGGCAATGGGAAAGGCAAAAGGCAAGCCACCTTCCCTAAGAACATTCTGCCCCCAGAGTTTTCAAGAAGGGGCCCGTGGCTGCCAAAGCGACCGTGAGAGTGGCAGGGTGGTCACAGACTGCGGGGGGCGCTCTGGGCGGTACGGGCCCAAGCTGCAGAAGGCTGGGCCCGGCAGGACAGCAGGAGAGGGGTCACTGTCCACTGCAGACAGGGCCCCCTTTGATGGTGAGCCAGACACGGGTCGAGGTGTCTGCTGAGACTAACCAGCCGAGCCGTCGGCAGAAGTCAGCTTATCGCGCACTGGGAAACAACCAGTCCCGCCCACACAGCCTGTCTGCTCTGCTGCAGAAAGTTCTGACAGAACATCACCAGCTAACAGGCCAGAGTGACTGGCCAGCCCACAAAGCCAGCCCGAGACAGAGAGGGGCAAGGCCTGGCGCCGAAAGAAGGAAAACCAAACATCCTGCCCGGTTTTGCCCCAGGAAACTCTAGGATGGAGGGGGCGGTGTTTTGAAGGGTTTGTGTGAGCACCTGCGACAAGTGACGGGTCAGTGCTGACTCCACGTCCCTATCTGTAAAAGGGGCGTATGAGGACAGAACTCTCTCGGGGCGGGGGGCCGTGGAAACAGTCCGGTCCGACGTCAGGTCAGCAGGGCCTGGCGGAGGTGGTGAGCTTCTTGAGGACTCACCAGGTGCTCTGCACCGTTCAAGGCCACGGTGGGTTGCACCGTTCAACTTTTAGAGCATAAGCAGGGTGGCCGAGGAAGGCATCTTGGGGGAGGGGACATCTAGGCGGATCGTGAACACCGTGACGGAGCAGGGTTCTGGGCACAGGAAGAGCAAAGTCAAGGTGCCGAGTGGGCCAGGAGCGCGGTGCGGCTGAAGACGGCACTGATGGTGAGGGCAGGGAAGCCTGCCATCATGCCCAAGGACAAAGGAGGCCAGGAGAACACATACGATTTGGAGAAGAAAGCCTGTTTCCTTAGCGACCTCTAGGAAGTCTGCATCGGGAGAGTTCGCTGTTCCTCTACACCCAGCAATGGCAAACTCTAGCCGAGCCTGGCCCATCGCCAGATTTTGTACAGCCTGTGTACTAAGAACGTTTTTCTCCTCCCCTCCCCCCCGCCCCAGTTTTTAAAAGGGTTGGAAAGAAAAAAAACAATCAAAAGAATAATATTTCATAGCATAAGAAAATGCTGTGAAATTTCAACTTCAGGGTCCACAATAAAGATTTATTGCACCAGCCCTGCCCCCTTGTTTACTTACTGCCCACAGCTGCTGTCCAACTACAGGGACAAGGTGGATGGAGTCACAGAGACAGGGACGAGCTGACCACAAAGGCGAAAATACTTCCCGTCTGGCCCTTTACGGAAAAAGGTTGTCAACCTCTAATCTAGGCAAGCCGTTCTCGCCCCTGGCTGTGATGCAGATCACCGCGGGGTGGGAGGGGGTTTAAACACACCCAGAGGTCCTGATTTGATTGGCTGGGGTTCCGTCCGTCTTTCTGAAAGCCCCCCAAGGTGACATGGATATGGCCTGTGGTTGGTTCCCTTGACTCGCGCCCCCCCCTCCCCCGTCATCCAAAACCAAGCAGGCCAGAGGTGGGCACACAACGTTTGCCCTACTGGGATTCTGAGTCAGGGGCCTTTGCCACTATGCCCGAGCCGCTTTTTGTAAAACCCAATGCTTTAAAAACATGCCCTTTGGGGGTCGCCTGGGTGAGGCGGTAGATGAAGCGTCCGAATTCCGCTCAGGTCATGATCTCACGGTTCGTGGGTTTGAGCCCCACATCAGGCTCTGTGCTGCTGACAGTTTCGAGCCTGGAGCCTGCTTTGGATTCTGTGGCTCCCCCGCCCCCCTCTCTGCCCCTCCGTCCCTTGTTCTCTCTCTCTCTCCCTCCGCACTCAAAAATAAATAAACACTAAAAAAATGTGTAAAAACACGCCCTTTGGAATACCATTATATAAGCTCTCCATTTAACGACATAACTAACACCCATTACGATCCCGAAGAAGCCAGCGTCCCGTCACTCAAAGGGTATTTGACATTGCTTCGCGACTACTATGTACATTTCAGCCCAAACCTCGTCTGGCCTTAAACCTGATGTTCCAGGTGCGAATTCCAGCGGCCATGGACTCAGTGGATGGTGCCGGTTCGTGAAGAACGCCGCCATTCACCGTTCAGGTGCATTTACGTTCCTGGCAGAGGCGGTGGTTCCCCGGGGGCACTGGTGCCCAGGGGGCCTTTGGGAGTCTGTGGGAGCCGGTTTGGGGTTTCACGATGATGGGGACCGCGACTGGCCTCTATTGGGTGGGAGCCACACGTGCGAAGTACCCCATGGGCACAGGACAGTGCCCCCCCGATGCCAGAGCACCCCTGTTCAGACGCACTGGGGCGGGTACTCCCAGCTCCTCGGCCGTTTCCTCTACAAACAAGGTCCCCCCCTCCCTACAGTCCAGGGTTCCTCGACCTCAGCGCTACAGACATCTGGCGGTGGGAGGCGGGGCTGCTGCGTGATTCCCTGTGGTCGGGGCTGTTCTGTGCCGTCTAGGATATCGACCAGCATCCCTGCCCCCACCCACTAGACCACTGGACGCCAGGAGTACCCTCCGTGTTGTGACGGCCAACAATGACTCCAGACATTCCCAAATGTCCCCGGACGGGCACGAGTGCCCCTGACTGAACCCCAAAGCTATAGATAAACAGGCCCTAGAGAACGTGGCTCTTTTTGCCTCCCTGGCACCAAAAGGCGAGGGAAATCAGTAGGAACGTGGTGGGTGTGTATCTGTGGCACGAAAGCCATTAAAGCCCCCGCGCCTGATGGCAGCAGCTGGACCCTGAAGTGAGAGAGAGCCCCCCCGTGAGGTCTGAGTTGCCTTGGGAATCCTTTGGGCAGGAAAGAAGAATGATGCGCGGTCTCCCTTGTCTGGGACACGAAGATCCCAGTCTCCTGCAGTCGCTAGGCCTCTGGGACGGCCCCCGCGGGGCCTCGATTTAAGGCAGAAGTATCCTTGCTTCCTGATCACAAAACACCTGCTTTCTGGTGTTGCTGACATTTTTTTTTATTTATTTATTTAAAAAAAAGAAGCAAAGAATGAATTTTAAAACTGCTTGGGTAAAAGGCAGTGAATACAAAGCATTCATTTCCCCCCGCCTGGGCGCACAGAGCTTGGAAAGGAACACACGTGGAACAATTTATATTATGGAGCGAGAAGGCTCTTCAAGGAAGGAGGGAAAACACAGGCGTCCCTCTGCACTTCAGTCAAGCAGAAAAGGAGGGGGGGGCGGGGAGAAGAAACCGTAATGGATCAGAGCACCCCGTTCTCTGATGGGCGCCGCTCTCCCCAGCTCCCCGCCCTGGCCTTGCGGGGCCGGCAGCCGGGAGCCCGGGAGTGGTAACCTCACTAATGGACTAAATGAACTCTGGAGGGATCCGCTTTCACCAGCACCCTGCCCCCCCCCCTCCGCCGCCCCCCACTCCTTCGCTGCCCAAAACCGCAAATAAAATAAATTAAATAAAACAGGAGACACAAGCTGAGTCTTTTACGGCCGCCCTCCCTACCGGGAGTCAGAAAAATGCTAATGATTCCGGGGCCGCTGGGCCGAGCCGGGCCTGGCTCTGGGCCTGGAGTGGCCGGGGCGTTCTCCGGTCCTCTGTTTCCGTTCCTCCTCCGTCTGCTTTGCCTTCCCTTGGCTCCCGCTCTGGGGGTGGGGCGGGGGGGGGGAGCTGAATATTATTCCAGCACTGTCATAGGTGCCTTCAGCCGATCGGAGGTGATGGCAGCCCCCTGCACCTTACTGACAGCTGCTGTCAAAACACCCTCACCACCGGCGGCTCGATAATGACTCGAAAATGAGATACAAATGAGCGACTCTTCGTGCGTGGGGACGTGCCGCGCCCCACTCTCTCCCACCCCAGCGTGGCGGGGAACGCTCGGGGAGGCTGCAGCAACGCTCTGGCCACGGCACAGGGACGGGTTAAAACAGCGAACCACACCTGCTGGGTGTGGACCACCGTGCCCGTTCCCTTCTTACGGGGGGGCCCACAGGGCTCCAGAAGGGGCCCCCAAGTCCTCCCCAGGAAGGGATGCTGCACATTCCAAGGTACAGCTGGAGGTGCTGATGGCATCTCGGAGTGGGGCGGGGGGGGGGGCATCTGTCCACCAGTCTGGGGAGGTGGCCTTGGGAGCCCCAGACAGAGATGCAACCATGGCCTCATCCCGAGAGACGTGGCACCAATCCCCTGCCCTCTCCTGTCCTCCACAGCCTGGCTGCCGGGCTCCTTTTCGGTTTGCATTCATCAAGCCGACTCTTCCCCGAAAACTTGGGCTGTTTTCTCCCGCGGGGAAGTCAACATTAGCGCGACTTGTTTAGAAAAGCACAAACAAGCCCCGGGGAGTACAAAATGTGTGTGGTCAGCACTTCTCCGAGGTTCCCCGGGATTGGAGGGGCTCGGAGGAGCGGAGGCAGGCAGATCTGAGACTTCTGTCCCCGTCGCCGGGGATCTCTGGTCTGAGAACACTGGGCGGGGCTGGGACTGTCCAGGTGGGGCGGCGACCTCCATCCACCTGAGGACGCCTCTGGAAATTCCTGAGCATACCATTCTCCAGGAGGTTTAGAGGTCCTTCAAAACCCACTGACTTTTCTTTGCTACACTGTTCTGGGTTGAGACGCCCAGAAGAGTAAGAAAAGCTGAGGTGATGACTCAGGCAGGGGTGGAGGGGAAAAAAAAAAAGCGCTTTTGCGAACAACCCGTTAAAGGGACTTTATTTGAATTCAAGGTAGGCAGAGTATAATTGTCCCGGGGAAGTGCAATCATGCTGCCGGGATTAAAGCCTCTTCCACATGCCTCTCTCTTTCTTCCCCCTCATTTCCCTGCAGAAAGCCTTTATTCCTCTGTCCGTGTGTCGGGTAAACATTTAGCTTATTCCGTTTGCGTGTGACAATGCACATTCTGAATAACCCCGTCTGTGGCGCCCGTGCCTACTTTAAATTGTAAACTCCCATAAAGAAAGGATCAGCCCCGGTGTAACTTACTCTGTGAGCTGAGCCATTGTAGAAGGCTTTTAAGTGCTACACTCGGAAGGACAAGAGGCTCTCAGCATCCCATGAATAGGTGAGAAGCCTATTTGGGGGTTACGTCCAACCTCACCTACGGAGCCAGGGAGAGGAGGCAGACTGGAACTCAGGCTCGGGTCTCAGTTCTGCCACTTAGCCAGCTACGAGACCTCAGGCGAAGCACTTAACCTCCCTGACCCGCTGTCTCCTCATCTGTGAAATGGTGATATTCATACCCGCCCTGCCTGCGCAGCCGTATGAAAGGACGCAGAGGCGCACGTCAAAGGGGCTGCTGCGCCGCGTGGTGGGAATGTGGGCGGTGCGCTCCTGCCTCTGCTCCATTTCCCAACGTCTCTAGAACAAAGTTATCGTTTCTAATGGGAAAGAGTATTTTTCTAAGTTTATTTATTTTTGAGAAAGAGAGAGAGACAGCGCGTGCGCACGCATGCACGCACAAGTGGGGGAGAGGCAGAGAGACAGAGGGAGACAGAGCGTGAGCAGGGGAGGGGCAGAGAGAGGGGGAGACACAGAATCCGAAGCGGGCTCCGGGCTCCCAGCCATCAGAATAGAGCCTGGCACGGGGCTCAAACTCATAAACTGTGAGATCACGACCTGACCTGAAGTCAGCTGCTTAACCGACTGAACCACCCAGACGCCCCTGAGAATGAATCGGTAAAAGGGTAAAACTTTGACTTGCTAAAAACACAAAGATTCAAAGGACTTCTGTATACGGAAGAGTTCGGAAATCACAGAAACGCTGGGCAAAACGGCCAGCAAAGCCATACTGTCCAGGTTTCGCTGAATGCAGTTTGATGGTTTCAAGGGGCGGGTGTTGGAGTTGATACCGGACAGAGAGAGGGGAAGAGAAGGCTGAGCCATTCAGAAGGCGTATTATGGGCAGGCCGGACCGAGACTGGCCCAGAATATTCCATGGGACCCCACCCCCCACGCCCTCCTCCCCTGCAGCTTTCTGGACACATAACCTGTCCCTCTGAATCCTCAGCAATCTCCACACTCGGTGTAGACAACGTGCGAGGCGCACGGTGACACAGAGGAGGAAACGGTGCGTGCCAGTGAGCTCACAGACAAGGCTGTTACTTTCGTGCCTTTCCTTCCAGTCTTTTTTTTTTTTTCCTACGTGTGTTTACTCTGAAATCATAGGCTATGCTAGTCTGTGCTCGCTCCTTTCGCTTAACTGCTGGGTCAAAAGCAATCCCCCTCTCGGCGACATTCTTGATGAACACTCTTGATGTCTTTCTGGTATTCCACCCATGATTTATTGAACCCACCCGCGATTTATCAAACCCATTGATTATTAACAGGGTTTCCAATTTTTTGCTGTCATAAGCAACCCTGCATGGGCGATCCCCTGCATGTGGAAAATTGGCTGAAATTTACAATTATTTCTTTAGGATTAAATTCTATAAACGGAAAGCCTCGATCAAAGGGTATGACCATTTTCACACTGCGCTGTCCAACGAGGTAGCCGCTGCTGTGTGCGACTATTATGCAAAACTGAAAGGAGGGGCACCCCTGGGTGGCTCGGTCAGCTGGGATCCCGACTTTGGCTCAGGTCATGACTCACGGTTCGTGGGTTCAAACCCCGCATGGGCTCTGTGCTGACAGCTCAGAGCCTGGAGCCTACTTTGGATTCTGTCTCTCTCTCTCTCTCTCTCTCTCTCTCTCTCTCTCTGCCCCTTCCCCACTCATGCTCTGTCTCTGTCTCTCTCTCTCTCAAGAGAAAAAAACATTAAAAAAATTTTTTAAAGTACATAAAATTCAAAAGGAAAAACTGCTTATTTTGCTATTTAAGGTTAAATTACACAAAACTGAAATTTGGTTCCTCGGGTGCGCAAATCACGTTTCAAGAGCTCAGCGGCTATCCTCCTAGGCATGTTACCATTGTTGCAGAAAGTTCTAGAAGGACATACCACACACTTCCCTCTTTGCTCGACCTGGCGTCATCTCCCCCCACCCCAACTTTCCTATCCTCTCCAACTTAGGACCTAAGCCCCGGCTTCGAGAAATTTCCCAGCAACGCACCTTATCCCGAATAGCAGACGAGAATAAATACCCACGTCTAAAGACTCAGTGAGCGTACCTCACGGTTGTCTTGTGCTTACTGTAACACTTCGTGTAAATTCTGCATTCTACCGTACAACAGGGCCATATGTGTGCAAAAACAAAGGGATATGACTTTTTCCCTGTGTGACTAAAACACATTGCAGGAGAATGATCCCTGTTAATCTTGTAGTTTTAGGTAGCGGAATGCTGACCGAGTACGCTCTCTCTAGCGTGAGAACTGGAGGCTTCATTCAGCCTGCCAAGAACCCTCCCGCAGAGTGCCTTCTCTTTAGGGCGCTGGGTAGGTAGATTCAGAATGAGCAGGCACTCCTGCTTTTCCCCCTTCTTGCTCTGGCTGCTAGGGAGCTCAGACTTAAGTTCGGCGCCCCTTTACTGAAGTACTCCTCGGTCTGGGAGTCGTAATGTAATTTCCTTCCCGCTGATATTTTTCTTAAATTTCTGCACTGATTGAACTGAGGTCTTGATCGTGAAGTCGGTGAGGAACTGAGTTGCAAACAAAGGACAAAACACGAGGAAACGTTACAGATTCCTAGACAAGTTGCTGAGGCCTGGAAGTTCCTTTGGCAAAATCAGAGCTTCCTGGAAAGGGAAGACACTGTCGCCTGCTCCCTCTACCGAGAGGGGGCCCGGGCTGGGACTCAAAGCTGGTGTGGTCTGACCGCCGACCGAGCCGGAGCTCCGGCCGGAAGTGCCTCACACAGGCTCCGGGGGAGGGGGGGGGACACCCCTGCTGGGCCGAGATCACAACCGCAGCTCGGACAGCCAGGCGCCCACAGAAGGCCCTGAGCTTCCTGATACCAGACAAGTATCCTCCGTTCTTCTGGCCAGAGGACAAGGCCCGTCACAGGGGACGCCGCGCACAATGAGAGCCACCTAGGCCAGCAGCCAGGAAGCCCCATTAACCGAGGCTTCTGCCCAGTGCGCGCAGTGATGACTGATCCTCGTAATGATGGCCTGAGGCCCTGCAGGCCCCCAAATCGCCTTCCGGATCGTCAAAGATTCAATTACACTCCGCCGAGTTCCAGTGTTAAGTATATTTTATTCTATTCTAATTCCTTGGAAATTGGCCATCCATGGTATCGATGGTAACTCTCCATTAACCCGAATGGTGGGTCTGCCAGAAAGCCCCATCCCTCAGTTCGGTTAGGCGGAGCTACCCGTGAGTCTGTAAAGGAGCTCTGGAGACAGGGGCAGGGCCGCCGGTGGGAGAAAATCCAGCCCGGGCTGGGGGTCAGACGCGGCTTTGCGCATGCCTGCTTGCATGGCTTTTCCCCTGCTTCCTGCGTTCCGTTTTCCTCACCTGTACAATGGGCTGCAAGTTTCCCGTGGAGGGAAGAGATCACGGCGGGCGTTAAGAAGGACCAAGTAGAGCTACATGGACTAAACCAGAAAGAGGGCCAAGACACCTTTCAGACTAGGGAAAAAAAAAAAAAAAACCAACGATACATAAAACGTGGCACCGTTTTGGTCTAAATGGACGCAACACAGCTGCCTATGTTGTCTACGGGTTCGCCTGTATGACGTGCAGGGAGAGGCTCTGGAAGGAGAGTCACCCAAAGGATAATGGCCCATCTTCGGGGAGGACGGGGGGCACTGACCAGGGGTGGCAGTCGATGAAAAGGAATTTTCTCTCAACAAGGAACACACGTTGCTATGCCAATCGCGTCAGTAAATTTTATTTTTTTAAAAGCGGAAAACCATACGTACGTATAAACCACACGTAACTGAAATACGTATACGTGTGTATGTAACACACACACACATAGAGACAGAGACAGAGAAAGAGAGAGGGAGAGAGAGAGGGAGAGAGAGAGAGAGAGAGAGAGAGAGAGAGAGAGAGTGTGTGTGTGTGTGTGTGTGTGTGTGTGTGTGTGTGTGAACATGCATGCACACACTAGGTACCTGGCAGGGGACCAATAACGGGTGAATAGTCACCATGAGGCCGAACTAAGTAAAAGCAAGCTGTCTGCGGGTCACAGTTGGCCCCATGTCGGCATTCTTGCAAAGTCTAATATTTGCAGGGTGAAGAGCACCCCAATTCACCTGATGGCCAGAGGGGCCTGGGAGGAGGCGGGGAATGAAAACAAACCCACTGTAACCACACCGAGAAACCCTGGGCCCTGGGTTCGCACGTGGGCTGTGTGCTTTGCCCTGGTGCAGGGAAGCGTAGGGAGGTGCAGGGACAGCGGGCTTCTCCAGATGCAGCGGCCCCAGGACGCAGGATGCGGAGCCTCCTGAGAGGGCTTGGGAGTAGTGGGGGATTGCTCAGCTGGAGGCCGCGTACGCTTCAAAGGCTCAGGGCAGTCAAGGCCAAGGCCTCCTTCTGTGCAAATCAGGCCCCACAGCCAGGGTCTGCCCCCTGACTGGGAGGAGGCCTCCCTGCCCCCACCCCCAACTCCCGGGTCCAGATCAAGGGCGCTGGACCTTGCCAGGAACACTATGAGGCACGGACGTGATGTGCAAGCGAATTAATTTCCTTCTAAGACTTTTACGTTTTGGACGCTTCACGACACCCCTTCGAGATGACTGCAGGCAGCCTGGGGTTCTTCCAAAATCTGAGCTGGGAAATCGATGTTCTGAAATGTATTTTATAAGTGAGCAGACACGAAGAGAGGGGAGGCAGGAGAACAGCCTAATAACCCTGGACACCAACGCCAGGCCCCGCGGTGAAACGTGGGAGTCGAAGCCACGTGGAATCCTGAGGCCCTGCTGGCTATATTGTAACAAAACCACCCCCAGAGCTTGTGGAGTGTGGACATTTGCACCAAATGCTAGGCCACGGGTTCCCAGACTTCCTTGGTCCATGCACAGTGCCCCTTGGTGTCTCCAGTTAGGTTTTCGTGGCATCTGTAGGCCACAAGAAACAGGTACCCAACAGTCTGGTTCTAACAAGTCCATAGCCCAACCTTACAAAGATGGCCGAACCGTAGCAGGTGGCACCATCTCGGACAGCGGTCGCCATAGTTTTCCCAAAACTCAGTCCACAGTGCACGCGTGAGCTCGCTGCGGCACCCCAGGGTGCCTCGGCGCACACTCTGGGAACCAGGATACCGGGCTAACTGCTTTACTTTCATTATCTCATTCAATCTTCCCAATAACCCTGACACATATGTACTACGGTCCCCATTTTACAGATGCAGATACTGAGATTCAGGGTATTTAAGTGATTCAGCCAAGTCTCTTAGCTGGCAATGGAGGAACCAACGTTTACACACTGATCTAGATCTGATGGACAACCAGGGCTGCCACGTTCAGTTGCACAGGTTGGATACCACACAATTCTGGAGAGTGCCACTCCCACAGACTACAATGCTGATGCTCGAAATCATGAAGCCTGCTGCTGGTGTTAGACTGGACACAAAGCCTCCAGGTGTAACAGCCCCTCCACTGAATAGCCTCTTGATTTGACTTCTATGATCGCCCTTAAAGGGCCTCTGCCCACATCCTTTCCCTGGCAAATTCAGACAGGCAGGATATACTAAAGAACTCCAGAAGCTTCACTGAACCCTGGTAACCAAGCAGTAAAACGATCAGCTCCAGCGGTGTAGACTGCATAAAAACGGGCGGTGGGTATTTCAACCGCAGGTAGGCTTGGCAGGGAAAAATGTCGAGAGGTGTTATGTGGACCCAGCAGGTACTGTGGACTGAAAATTTGTGCTCGCGTAAGAGCCTACTTGATAGAACAGGTGTCTCAAAATAAATATGTGCAGATGTGTATGTGTGTACTGAGGGCAGAGGCAGGGGTGTGGGGAGGCTTAACTACTTTGGGGGGTAATTAAAAAAATTGGGGGGTGTATTTAGACAACCTAATTTTCAAGATACACACATACGTACGTTGTGTGTTAGAACAGTGCTTGGAGAGACTCGGCCCCTGGCGGTACGGGCGCACTGATCTCAAGGGACCCGGGCTGGAGCAGCCTGTATGGTCCCAGGGTGACGGTGGACCCCCATATCATGTGGAACCTGTCTTACCGCATTCCAGCTTGCAACAGGCCATCGATTGGCCCGGGTGAACAATGAAATGCTTTGCTGTTCCCCGTTCCCAAAGCAATTGGTTGCCCGCTCACTGATGATTTCAATGACGCTGCAATGCTAACTTTTATTTTTTAAGTGATCACGATGGCTTTGCCGAACCACTGAGCGACACCGCGCTAAAGGCAGCATTTGGTGACTGGCTGAGTTTAGACGAGCCGGAGGTCGGATTATGCTGAACCGGCAAACAAAGCCTGTGGGTCGGTCCTCCCGTTCGGTCGTGCGCTTCCCGAGGCAAACAGGCGTCCTCGGCATTAGCACTCCTGACGTAAAAGTACCGAGACGCGTTACAGATCTGGACCCGAGGCTACATCCTTCGGATATTAAAACCCACGTTCTGAATTCAGTTGCCGCGAAACAACATCATCCATCACGCTACAATAATGTTGTTAATTTGAATGCTATTGATTTTAAATTTTGCTTGTATTTAATTTGAAAACGGGTGTTGGCCTTATAGTCCTAAGAGCACCACGGGCCTAAGTTGTCGGTTTATTCTGAGTTTTGCGTTTGCACGTGGCTAACTTAACGAACGACAGAAACCTTCGCATCACCCGCACCCCTGTGGGGGAAGGGCCGCAAGAACTGTATTTTTCTTCAAGAGGGCTCTTCCTCTGTTACTCGGGAAGTGGGACAGTGTCGAGAAACACCGTCACGGCCTGTCATTTCACGGACTGTCCCTTTAGGCTGAAAACCCTTTTGGAGACCATCTCGTAGCTGAGCCCCCCTCGCTCCAGGGTGGCCTTGGGGAGACGAAGGAACTTCCCTAAGAGCTTGAAGCGAGGAAGCAGGGCCGGAGGTGAGAGCCCAGCCCCCTGGCTCTCAGACGAGGGACCGGGTGTTCCCGAATCTCTGGACGCCACACGGCAGAGCCGCGCCTGGGCCACAGAGAAGCCAAGTGCTTTACCGATACCGCTGACCTCGTCCTCACGGCCAACCACACACCGTCGGTGACCTTGCCACCCTCCAGAGACAGGCACTGAGTCCTAGAGACTTCGTCACCAGACCAACAGCGTGTGAGACCTGGCCTCTGCCGTGAGGCTTTTTTTTTTTTTTTTTTTTAACGTTTATTTTTGAGACAGAGAGAGACAGAGCATGAACGGGGGAGGGTCAGAGAGAGGGAAACAGAATCTGAAGCAGGCTCCAGGCTCTGAGCCATCAGCCCAGAGCCCGACGCGGGTCGAACCCATGGACCGCGAGATCGTGACCTGAGCTGAAGTCGGACGCTCAACCGACTGAGCCTCCCAGGCGCCCCTGCCGTGAGGCTTTTAGTGATGTGAGCGTGTATCCCCTTCCCCCTAAACTGAGACAGTCCCTCTCTGTCCTGGAGTTCACGTCTGTTTCTGTAACCCAGCATGCACCTGGCACAGCCCCTGCCTCATTAGAGGCGCTCAGTAAATATTTGCCAAGCCGGCGAGGTATCTCTTAACTAAAAAGCAGTGCGTCGAGACCTCCCTTTCCCTTTCTCTCGGGAAGAGTCACGTGAGCAGGCGGGGGCTGCTCCTGCTCAGGAGCTCCCCGAGATATCCCGGGGCTCCCGCCTTTCAGCACCCAGGATGCTGGAGACAACAGAGCACAATTATCAGTTGCAACAATGAGCCCACGGCCCGCCGGCTCTCCGACAAGCCCAGACAAAGCGCAGGGACCTTGTAACTGAAAAGGCACTGAATGGGGAGAGAGGAGGTGTGAAGGCAGGACTAGAGCAGGCTGCCGGGAAGGAATCAGGGCGCACAATGCCACCCTCCCCCACCCCAGGGGCCGGCGCCTTCTCCCCAGGGTGCCCCGTTCCACCGTCTGGGCCTTTGTCACCTGTTCCGGAATCGGGCTGGGCACGGAGGGAACGAATACGTCAGCGGCCACGGATGACCAGATCCCCGGAATTGCGAAGGAAGAAGACGACAACAATGAAAAGAGAAGCCCTTCTCGACTCCCAGTCTATTACTATTTTTGTGAAAGAGGAAAAGTAAGTGGGCTTCCCCACGGCCCCTGGTCTGGGACCGCTCCTCCGGCCAGTCTAGCAGATGGAAACGTAAAAGCTCCAGTGACAGGCGATCAATGCCACGTTCTTAGGTGAGATACCTGCGGCTGCAGACCTATCGCAGATGCTGTGCCCACGGGCCGGGGCAGACATCACTAATCAATTACAATGCCATTTCCTGTGGAGCCCAGCCAGCTTCCCAGTCTTCTAGTACAGGACTCCAGGCAGCCATGGCCCATGGGGCTGTGTCAGCTTGCAAGGAGGAAGCTGCCTTCCCCGGGCTGGCCTCGCCCGACCCCTTCACTGATTCACTCAACAAAGGAGACTCTGGGAAGTCGCTCCACCACCCCAAGGTGATCTCAAGGGTGCAAGGCAGAGCAGGGCCAGAAATCAGGTCTCCTGACTCACTGGCCAGTGTTCTGCTCACTTGGAAAATCACACTGGCTCCTTTCCAAGCTGACAGCTGACTTCTGATGGCCACGGCACAAGGACAACACGAGAAAGGAGAACTCGGGTAACCAGACTATCTCAGCCGAGCGAGTGCTGCTTCATCCTGGTCTGAGCAGCAGTAACTTTCACAGCCTCTGACCATCCCCTGGTGGACAGACTGGCAGGCAGAGAGCAGGGTAATTAAAAAAGGGGATGCAGAGGGTCTGAAACAGATTTTCTGCAGAGCGGGCATCTCGAATGAAGACAGTATCACCCAGCGCACGTCCCTGTCAAGTGCCTTGGGGCTGTGCTCCTGGGGATCTTAAATGGGGAAGGGCATGCTCTGAGAAACGTGGCTTTGTGCCCAGCCTGCCAGACCCCATGTCTGGAGGGATGGAGAATTGACAAGAGCCTAAGGAAGTTATGTGCTGGTATCTCAGCTCTCCGATAATGGGGTAGAAACCCAGAACCGCTGTTTTCTCACACTGCAAACAATGGATGCTTAATATTTTTTTGCAGTCTCTAGAGCACCAGGTTCATGCACGAATCTGCTAAACAGAAGTAGATCCCTGGAGATCACATACACCTACGAGGCCAATCTCTTCATGTTCTTGGGTTCAATTAGCCTACGTTTCAGTGATAAAGTATATACACCGTTCACACAGCGTATAAAAATGGGGTAATTTCTCTTCCTCATTCCCACGCCCCCTCACCTGGCTGCTGTGTGTCTGTTGAGTGTTGATTCCCTTCTGACCAAAGGATCAGACTACCTGCAGCTGACCCAAAGGCCAGAGGATTCTCCTTTCTCTGACCCCCAGGGACGCTCATGCTGACGACATTCGGGGTCGAAGTGTCTTGAAGGGAGTGGGCCTGGCCGCTTCATCAGAGATCCCTTTTATAGCATCCGTAACAGAGAGTTGCCTTAGTCTTCACTTGCTTGCCCCCGGGGATGGGCAACTCACTACGGCAGGGTGTGGTCTTGCCGTAATCCTTTATGGATAAGGGTATTTGTTGTTTTAAAAAAACTTTTTTGGGGGGGGCGCCTGGGTGGCTCAGTCGGTTAAGCGTCCGACTTCAGCTCAGGTCATGATCTCGCGGTCCGTGAGTTCGAGCCCCGCGTCGGGCTCTGTGCTGACAGCTCGGAGCCTGGAGCCTGTTTCAGATCTGTGTCTCCCTCTCTCTCTGACCCTCCCCAGTTCATGCTCTGTCTCTCTCTGTCTCAAAAGAAAAAAAACATTAAAAAAAAAAGAAATGAAAAAACCTTTTTTTTAATGTTTATTTTTGAGAGAGAGACAGCATGTGTGCACGTGTGGAGGTGGGAAGAGAGAGGAGGATAGAGGATCTGAAGCTGGCTGTGTGCTGACAGCAGAGAGCCCGATATGGTGCACAAACTCACAAATGGTGAGATCATGACCTGAGCTGAAGTCGGACCCTTAACTGGCCAAGCCACCCAGGTGCCCCTGAGAAAACTTTTCATTTTGAGATCGTTATAGGCTTGTAGGCGGTTCTAAGAAATAATCAGGGAGATCCTATATACTACCCTTCACCCAGTCTCCCCCAATGGTAACATCTCCTAACAGTACAACAGCACAAGCAGAAAACCAACAGTAATACAGTCACGGACGCTATTCAGATCCCTGCAGTTTCACACACACTCATTTCAGTGTGTGTATTTAGTTCTATGCAATCTGACCACTTGCAGGCTCGTGACCGGTCAAGATACAGAATGTTCATCGCAAGGGGACCCCCTGTGCTTCCTTTTCAGACACAGCCGCCCTCTCTGTCTCTCTCTCCATCTACCTAATCCCCAATTAATGGTCCCATCTCTCTATCTTGTTGTTTTAAGAATGTCGTATAAATGGAATCCCGCAGCATATACCCTTTGGAGATGTGCTTTTCCCTCTCGGCATAATGCTCCAGAGATTTCTTTCACCCAGGCTGCTGGGGATACTGATAATTTACCCCTTTCTCTCGCTCTGTAGTATTTTGTGGTTCAGATGAACCGCGGTTCATTTAACCATTTGCCTGCTGAAGGACGGTCGGGTGGTTTCTGGGTTTTGGATATAATGAATGAAGTGCTGTGTGCATCTGTATACAGGTTCCTTCCTCCCTCCCTCCTCTCTTTCCTCCCCTCCTTCTGTAGTAGCTTTATTGAGATACGATTCACATACCAGGCAATCCAGCTATTCAATGGTTTCTAGCATATTCTCAGAGTTGTGAAATCACCACCATAACGGAGAAAATTTTCACCGGCTTAGAAAGAAGCCCCTGATCCTTGAGCTATCACTCTCCGACCCCTCTCCCTATCCCTAAGTGACCCACTCATCTACTTTCTTTCTCTATTTATCTCCTCTGCACATTTCACTTAGATGAAATTATGCCATGCGTGGTCTCTGGGGACCGGCTTCTTCTCTCGAGCACAAGGTGTTCAAGGTCCAGCCATGGTGTGGGTGATGTCAGTGTGCATTCCTGTTCACGCAGGGTAACACCCCCCAGACCGCACGTGGGTTGTCCACTCATCAGTGGATGGGCACGTGTGCAGGGTTTTACGTGCGCCTCAGCTCCCATTTCTCTGGCGCACGTGCACAGAGGTGTCACTGCTGGGTCGCATGGGAAGTGCGTGTTTAGTTCGAAAAAAGTGCCCATACTCTCCCCGCGTGGCTGTACAATTTCATGTTCCCGCCAGCACTGCGGGAATGGTCCGGTTTCTCCGCAACCTCGTCTAGATGTTCTGATGGGTGTGTATATATATTTACTCGTTGCTACTCTGAGCACAAGTCCGATCCCTGGGAACATCTGCTGAGGGTTATCAGCAGTCCCCTCCAGGGCACGCCTGTGTAGGCTGGCCGGCCTATCTAACAGGATAGAGCCTCGCCCATGCCCCCTCCGAAAGCAAGCTGGCCCACGTCGGAAGCTGGGTTCAAGAGGCGGCCAGGCCACAGAGTGGTTGGGACACCTGGGACACCCGGGACTTGGGCCAGGTGACTCTGTCGAGCTCTGTTCCCCACAGCTGGCTAACACGAACCCTGGGTCCACTGGGAACCCCAGAACTTCTTTCTAAATAAAAAGATGTTCGGCAAGGACTCCTACATCTGTCTTTGGGACACTCTCTTGGAGGAAGGATGGATTCCTTGGCATTTTTTAGTCCCCGCCTGGTAGCTGGCATCATCTTTCTGAATGCAGCGGCCCTGAGGGCAGGAGCCAGCCCGGCTCCCAGTAAGCCCAGGCCAAGTATTTGCGCACTGGCCCTAATGAGCATCGCAGACGCGGGGAATCTCACGGCGATGACGGCCGAAGACTGCCGTATCGAAAGAACTTAACACACGTGCCAAATGGGTACAGGAAAGGGTTAAGAAGGCACATCTCTGTCCCTGGAACTTGTAGTGGGAGAGGCTGCACAGAAAGGGAGGAACGGGGAGTGTGAATCCGACTCTGCGACTTGCTCGGGGTTTTATGGCCGGGCAGCCATCTGCCTCGTGTGCCTCAGCTTTGGCTCCCGGGGCTCGTCGGGGGAGGAACGAGCGAAATCGTGAGCACTGGAGCACTTCAGGCCCTGGCAGCGCCCCCTGTAAGGAGCTGTGCAAACGGGGGGGGGGGGGGGGGGGGGAATCGTCACCAGCGCCTCCCTCCCACGGCACAGAAAGTGCCAGTAAGGAAATGTTGATGCAGCAACGTCGGTGCTGCGGCTGACATCCGCGGGGGAATCAGAGCTGTTCCCGAAGGGAGTGCTCACCGGAAGCCCCCAAGCCCGCACGTGTGCTTGCACGGGTCAACTGAGAAGCGTGGCCCTGGCACCACCACCGTGGCCAGTGGTTACGTGCGACCCATCACGGGCGAGCAAAGGGAGGCGCGGGGAGTGGGGCTGACGCCTCCTTCATGCTGCCCTGCCCCTCCCCCAGACGTGGCCCGTGATCCGCAGTCACTTAGGACCCTCGATGCCTCGAGGAGCTGTCCTCCACTCCTGTCTCCATCACCGTCCGCATTAAGCCACAGCGGGAGTTTGCAAACACACTCCCGCCTGCTTCCACTGCCGACGTCAGGTCCAAACCACGATCACCTCTGGCCCCTCACACCGGCTCTGACCCTCTTTTCTCAAGCTCTTTTTACAAGTGTAAGTCACCGACCACTCCCCCCCGGCTCTCGGCTCTCTCTCGGGGCGGTGGAATATTCTTTATTTATTATTCAGACACAAAGGCCTGAAGTGCAAAGGGCTGGGAACAGTCAAGGCAATCGGGGAACAACAAAGACACCAGATATCAAGCTCTTACTCACAAAGCCACAGTAATTAAGACGGGGCATATTGGCACACGGGATAGACAAATAGACTGGAGGAGCGGAGGAGAGAGTCCAGAAGCAGACCCTCACGTGCACGGTCATCTGATTTATGGCAAAGTCAATACTGCACAGCAGAGGGGAAAGAATGGTTTTCACAATAAATGATGTTGGGCCAACCGACTTGGGGAACGTACCTCGATCTCTACCTCACGCCATATGCAAAAACCGATTCCTGCTGGACTCCGTACCTAAATGGGAACGGTCAAAGCTTTTGGAGGAAAACAGGAGACTATCTTCACGAGCCTGGAGGAGGGAGGGTTTGCTAGTAGGACGTGAAAGGTTCTAACCACGAAGGTAGAAAATGGCGGACAACGTTAAAATTAAGAGCCCTCTGCTCATCAAAGGACACCATTAAGAAACCCACAGAACGGGAGAGTGAGGGGCTGGCAACCATATACCCACCCCAGGACTTGAAGCCAAAATACAAAAAGTTATGTAAGAAGTAATTAGAAACATAAGAAAAAAATGAGACAACCCGATTTTTAGAAAAATGGGCGGAAGACTTGAACAGGCATTCCACAAGAGTAGACCACATGCTCACAAGCACATGACAAAACATCCGACTTCCTTAGCTACCAAGGAAGTACAAATTAAAACCACGATACAATGATGCCATTATACACCCACCAGAATGGCTAAGAGAGAAAGACACTACCAAGCGTTGGCAAGGACCCGGGGCAACTGGATCATTCAAACTGACAGTTTATGCAAACTGACAGTTTCTTTGGAAACCCGATAGAGAGATTTACTAGAGCTGAAATGTGCACATCCTGTGACCCAGCAATTCTACTCCCGCACGGACACCCTACAGGAACGTGTGCACGGGGTCACCAGAGCCATATGCGAGGATGCTCGCAGAAGCGTTCTTTATCAGAAACAGCCAAAAACCTGAACACTACCCAAGTGCTCATCAGAAAAATGGATAAGCGTATTTCAACATATTCACACGATGGAACACCATACAACACTGAGGATGAACAAATCATGGTAACATTAAAACACAGAAGGATCTCACAATGAAAGATGCTGAGCAGACAGGACCGACACCAAAAGTGTATACGTGATGATGCCATTTACACAAAAAACCAAAAACAGGCAGCACAAATACATGTTTTTAGAAGTCAGGACAGTGGTGGGCAGCGAGTGGGTGGGGCGGTGACTGGAAGGGGGCACCGGGCACACTCTTGTCCCGTTTCTTGAGCTGGCCGCTGGTCACACTCGAGTAACAAGTTGAACGACCATCCACAGCCCTCATCATGGCCTACAAGATTGTGCCCCGTCCACTCTTCTCATCTCAGCATCGTCCCTCTGCTCACCCTGCCCGTTCCCCTCCAGGGCCAGGCTCATTGCCACCGGGGGCACAGCCCCTGCCACCCCTACGTCTATATGCAGCTCACCCCTTCATAGCCACAGGTCCCCACGAGAAGGTCCCCTCCTCAGAGAAGGCTCTCCTGACCACCCCGTCTAAGACACCCTGTACTGGGCGAAACGTGCCCCCCAAATTCATGTCTGCCAGAGCTTGTGGATAGGATCTTATTGGAAATAGGGTCTTTGCAGATGTGATCAAGGTAAGGGGAGGTCATACTAGATCTGGGTGGGCCCTGAATTTAATGGCTGGTGCTCCCAGCTCAGTTAAGAACGCATGAATCAATGAATGAATGAATGCGTTCACACCACCCTTCGAAACCTCAGCAAAGGGGAAGGGAGGGATGAACGGGCAGACCACAGAGGACTTTGAGGGCCGTGAAAACAGTGTCTATGACACTACAATGACAAATACACGTTATTACACATTTGTTCAAATGCCCTGAACATATACCATTAAGAATGAACCCTAATGCAAACCACAGACTTGGGGTGATAATGATGTGTCAACGGACGTTCAGAGAATATAAGAAATTTGCCACTCTGGTGGGGGGTGTTGATGATGGGGGAGGCTACGTGGGTGGGGGCAGGAGGCCTACGCAAACTCTGTCCCTTCCTCTCAGTGGGGTTCTAAACCTGAAACTGCTCTAAAAAGTACTCTTAAAACAAGCCACAAAGACCTTGGCAGACCAGGAGGAGCAGGGGTGCCCCGATGAGAAAACAGGTCAGAGCGAGGAGGTGGGCTGCAGAGGTGAACACAGCAGCTCTCTGGAGCCTCATGTCTCAAGCTCAACGGGGGCCAACGGGGGCCAACTGGGCTACAGCTCTACCTGTAAGGTCTCCGTGTTTTATCAAAAGCGGAAGAAGACAATACCACGTCTGGGTAATTAATACTAGAAGACAATGCCCCAAACCTCTAGGGCGTGCCCCATCTCCGCGCAAGCCCTGTGGTTAGCTTAGTCTAGGGATCAGCAAACTTACCCCATAAAGGGCCGGACGGTCAGTATTTTACAGGCTCGCGGGTCGCTAGGTCTGAGACGCAGCTACTCAGTTCTGCTGCTGCGGGGTGTGAAAGCGGCCAGACGGTGTGAGAAGGAAGGAGTGTGGCCGGATCTGGATGAGGGACGTGGTGGCCTCCATCTAGGAGCTCCCTGAAGGGCTGTGTGTGTGTGGGGGGGGATGACCTACGTGGGGAGAGACAGCCTCCTTACCCCCTCCCTTTCCGAAGGGAGGTTTTCTCTCTCCCCCACGCCCTTTCTCCGACCCCAAGGCCGCCTTAACAGAGCTCCTCCCCCGTGGAGCCTGGTGAACAGGAAGAGGCCCCATCCGTCCAGAACCTCCGAGAAGAGCAGACTATAGGGATCCTGGCTCCCTGCTTTCGGGAAAGTTACTGCTGACAACCAGGAGCCCATCAGGCAGTGATCCCTTGCCCGGGTGAGGGAGGAGGTCAGGGGAACTTGGCAGGCGCACTGTTCCGCAGCCCTCCCTCCACGGTCACGGTCACTGCGAGAGGAAATGAGGAGGAGAGAGGCCAGGGACGACGGACCCCGTCCACAAAGCGGGCGCAACAGGTGCAGCGCGGACAGGAGACGCAAGCTGTGTAATTAAGGCCTCCAGACACCTGTTGGGAGCTCACCCATTCACACCCCTAGCAGGTGGTTCACACCTCTGAGTACAAAATCACCAAAAAGCGGGGGGATAAAAAAGAGGCTCAGATGAAAAGCTCTCTTCACCTGTAGCCCGTAGCCGCTGCCCCAGCTCACCTGAGGCAGCACTTCCGCCAGCAGCTCCCACCCAACATCCCTGGCCCTTGGGGACAGTTTCAAGGGGGTAGGAGGGGCTCCAAAGTGAGGGAGACCAGGGGGTGCCCCTGCAGAGCTGTGTGGCCCTGGGCAAACTCCCTAACCTCTCTGTGCCTCACATACCCTTTCCCTCAGGATTCCAACGAGAAAGGCTTGGCGCAGTTGGACCTGTGCGCTTAGCAAACGCTCACCTATGTGCTTAGCAAACATTTATTGAGCACCCTCTATGTACCAGGGACCCGTAGACACAGCAGCGACCAGAGTGTCCAAGATTACAGTCTGGGGTGGGGGAAAGGGACACTGAACACCCACACGGGGCCACACGGGTCACGTGCTCCCAAAGCCAGCCGTGTTTATACGACCTTCTTCCCAGAGGATCACTGCCTTCCAGAACCCACGCTCAAACCAAGGCCGCCCATTGGGTACAGAAGAAACGGGCGAGCCAAGGTCCTGCTAGAAACAGCCCCTGTTCCTCTCTGGGCCCCAGGAGACGGGTCCAAGAGCTGCAGCACACCGGGCCACAGTGAAGATGCACCGATGACATGGGAGCCTGAGATGTGGCCGGCCCAGTGCCCCACGCCTCCTGGTGCTGAGAGCATCACCACCTCGTTCTCCAGGGTGGTGCTAACTCGGGGCCATCGCTTGAAACTCCCCGGGTGAGCCGGAGGCCGCGTTCACCCCCGCTCTGGCTGTGGGGTGAGGAGTCTGGTCCCTGCGTGCCAGCACATGCTTGCACGGTCTGGAGGATCCCCATTTGTCTTCCGTGTGTCCCTTACGGAGTAGAGAGGCCAGTGTCCGTCCCCCAGTACTGACTCTCTCTGGCCCAGGGCCAGCTGGAGGGGGAGAGGATCACCAGGCAGGAAGGCAGACTCAGGGAAAGGAGGCGAACCAGTAAGAAAATGCCACAGGGGACCGACCGTCAAGGGTCTGTAGTGCCATCGAAGACATCAGCTCTGTCGAGAGTCAGACCGGCCCTGGGTTCAAAGCCTGGCATCCCCAGTTTCGTGCTATTTGACAACCGGCGCTAATGTTTATTAACCACCTACTCCGTCCCAGGCCCTGTATTACGCTCTCCATAAGCAGATGCTCATTTAACCCTTCCAACAGCCCACGAGGCGGTCACGTGGTGCCGGAGCTGCTGGGTGCCGGTGGGGCTGGCAGATGGCCCAGTGGCGGGATCTGGAGCCGGGGAGCCCATTTCCTCCCTGGGAAACGGAGGCAACACCACTCCGCGGGGCCGTTGTGGGAAACGGACCTGTAATAATGCAGAGCCTGGCACAGAGGTCGGGCTCGGAAACTATACTTCACGGTAACAAACATGTTCTTGCCGTAGCGTCGTCATAAATTACCCCAAATGCTATCAGCAGGGCTGCTGTCACCTGGTGCCAGGGGAAGCGGAGGCCCAAAAAGGTGGCAGGGGGGACACTGCTGTGTCCACTCTGACTTTTCTGAAGGGCCAGCCACGAACCGTCCCAGATGATGATCCCATAGGGATCCGGATCCGCAGTGCCTCAGGGTACTGGATTCAAGGGGCTGCGGGGTGGTGGTGGGGGGGAACTCCCTGCACAGCTGGGGGCCCCCAGGAAGGGCATGGGCAGGTGCTGCCCCAGGGTCACATGCAGGGCCCTGGGAGAGTGGGCAAGCTACCGCCCCCCAGCAGGTGCGCTTGAGAACATGACCGTGCTTTCCCGCGGCCCTACGCTCACTCCCGCGTGCCACAGGAGCATCACTGTCCAACTGCTGCCGTCGCTTTGCTCCCTGGTCCTCCCCAGTGAACTCCTCGGGGGGAGGCGGCCGTCTCTCCTGAACCAGCTGCCGGCCCGACACCTAGGCCCGGGGCTGGTGCGAACGACACATTCGCGGGACAATGGTGCCACCGCCGTGATCTAGGGGGCAGTGTCCTTCTGGACCCGGGAGGAGGACGACAGACAGGCTGCAGAGAGCAGCGGTTCCGAGCCACGGCTCTGGGTCAGACTGCTGAAATCCCAGCCCTGGCTCAGCTGCAGGTTCTGAGCAGGACGCTTTATCTGCCCAGGTCTCCAGCATCCTTCCGGGTGCAAAACAGGTAACAAACAGCCTCCCTCCTCCACACGGCGGTTACGCAGCTTAAAGGAGACGCTGCACGGGGCAGACGCGCAGCTGGGGCCCAACACACGGCGAGGGCCCCATCGGAGCGAGCTGGGATTCTGGATCGCACCCGGCAGGACAAGCCCGCAAAACCCGCCTGCAAAATGGACCAGACTGGTTCCCCTAAAGCCCCGAAATCCTCCCCTGGCTCTGACCCTTGCCGGCCGCTGGCTTTGTCTTGAAATCGGGTCTGTGGTTTCCAGGACGAGCGGAGTCCCCCCGAGAAGGCTCACAGCGCCCCCTGCCGCCCGCCACCGGGAACGGCCTCAACCCCCCAGCCCCAGAGCACAACAAAGCAAGGTGAGAGCCCTCCGCGGTGGCTTTCCGTTTCCAAGGGCTGGCGAAAGCTACCATTGGAACAATGGCAGGGGGAAGAGACACCGCGCATAATTACGTTCCGTGGACGCTAATTCCCTGTCTCCGCAAAATAAATATAAAACGAGAGATCAAACAAAGCGCTCTTCCCTTTCCGAGCGGATCTTTTGTTTCCCTGGGTAAGTGTCACCCCAAACAGGCTGCGGCACCAAGTGGAACTGTCATTTCGGCGGGATGCTATTTCCTGATCAACACGTGCTGTCTGCGGCAATCCTGTTTTGATCTGGCAGGTCTTAAATTGGACTCTCTTTCACAAGCAGGAGCCCGTTAAAACGAGCGGCGTGCGAGGCTGAGGATGCGTACTCCTCTCCCTGGGTGCAGGGAAATGGAAAACGTCCCCCCAGGTCGTGACCCCACCTCACCAGGCTGTTACTGCCACGCAGGGGACCTGGGATCACAGCTAAGACCCCACTCGTCCGAAACGGCGTCTGCACCAGAGCCAACAAAACCACGTCTGTTAACGAACAGCACGTTCAGCATACAATTTAGAACGGAGGTGAGGAGGGCGGAGGCGAGAAGGAGTTTTGAGACAAATCCCGTAAATGGTTCCCTACTCTTTAAATCGGGTGAGAGGGCGAAGAGGTAGATTCACACAAAGGTACTTCTGTCTAGTCCCCCAAATATGGGATTTATATTTTGCATCCACAGTTGACTTCAGTGAGGTGATCTAATCAGTAAGATGCCAACTGATAATTCAAACAGGGACATAGCTCTCTGGGTCCTGCAGGCCCGGGAGCCCCCGGCGATCTGGTCCACCTGCCGTTACACTCCGAGGGCGAGACTGTCTCTCCCTGGGCCACCCAGCATCCCACACCCGGGGAGGGTCTTGGCTTTAAACGTCTTCCTGTTACGCCCGTTCGTAAAGATGTTTGATCCAGGGCTTGCTTCTAGATGGTACCTAACTAATCTGCAAGGCCGAACGGTGTAACGCGTTAGCACGGGGGTTGCAAAGTGGTGGCCCTTGGGCTCCGTCTGGCCACAGCCAGACTTTGTCCTGCACTGTTTGTATTTTAGAAAGTAAATTAGTTGCCAGCTTACTCCCCCTAAAAATCTGGAATGCCGGTTTTTCTTTCAAAACATAGGGAAACTGGTCTGATTCAATCTGCCTTCCTGCACAAGCATCGCCACTGGCCTTCCTGCTGTCAGTACCTTGCCCCCCGCCTGTCCTTCCAGGTCCCAGTGCCTAGCGTTTCTGACCCTATGCTGGCATCTGTTGCCGGACTGCACTATTTATTCAGGGGATTCATCCATATTTCAAAACAGTCTCTCTCCGTAGACAGCAACGTAGACAGTGGTGCCCAACTCTGGGTGGACAGTAGAATCCCCAGTGGAGCTTTGATCACAACACCAATGTCTGGGCCCCACCCCCGACCAACAGAATCCAACTTCACGGGGGCAGGGCCTGAGCAAAGGTATGTTTATGAAAGTCACCGGGTGACTCGAAAACACCACCGGGGTGGAGAGCCGCTGGCTAAACCCAGAGGAATGACTTGGCCGGAAGAGTTTCAGACAGATGCTGAGCCTCGGCCACCAGGGCCCCCGCCCCATCCTGCTGCGGGTGGGGACAGAGAACACCAGCCGCCCTCTCTTTCTGTCTCACCTCTGGAGGAGGAGGCCTGGCTGTTTCGAGTTTTCTCTGCATAGTGCTCACGGCGCATGAGTTCAAGAGAGATAAATCAAAGGCGGCCAAAAGATGACCTTTGAAAGACCACCGGGCCGGCCTGCGGTGGAGCCATCAAGGACCCGAAGGCCACCTGCCAAGGCTCCAGCAGGCTCCCCCCCACCACGTGCCAACCGGTGGACAGAAGGAGAGCTGCTCACCTGAAGAGCTCTCGGATCTCCCGGCTGTCGGCCTGGAAGGGGATGTTGCGCACCAGGATCTTTGAGGTCGTCTGCTTTCTGGGCACTTGTTTCTTCCGAGCGGACATCAGAGCTGGCCTAGACGATTAGGGGAGAAGGTTCGAGTTATCTGGGGTGTGGGCAGCTGCTGGCCTACGCTAACCCCCTCACCCTCCCTCCAAGAGCTGATGTTCTTGGCAGGTGAGAGATTCCAGGAGTTGGGGTGGATGAGGCAGAGATGAAAAGGGGGAAGGCGGTCTCCCCTGGGTGATTCGGAGCACAGCCATCTTCCTCTCAAGATGGCGGTGGACACCCGGTCAGCACACCCGCCCTTGGGTCTCTCCTGCCCGTCGTCTGAGAGACGCGGGGGCTATCAGGGACTGGCGAGAGGAACCCTGAGAAGGGTGAGGCCAGCTCCTCACCCCATCCGGTCTCTACTGTCTCCTTCCAGATGTGGAAAGACCCCGGATGGCCCAAAGGTCTTACGTGAGACTTTCCAGTACACGCCCCAAGAGCCTCGCCCACAGGCCTGGAGCAGTTGCTAGCCCTGAAGACGGGCCAGGGGTGGGAGCAGAAGCTCATCCCGGGGCGCAAGGCCATCTCTAATGCCCTCCCACTTCACCTGTGCCCCTGCTCGCCCTGGGCAACCTGCCACTGCGTCAAAGCGACGCGGGGTCGTGAGTGGGGAGTGAACGATCAGGGTGTGGAAGCCAAGTGGGTTGCATAGGAGCTGAGTGATCTTGGGCAGGTAATTTGGCTTCTCTGGGCCTCAGCCTCCTCAAGTGCAGAATGGGCCTAAAAAGAGTGCCGGCCTCGTCATACCGTTTGAGGGCCTGTCAGACACTGCGTGGTGCCCCCCATGTGCCAAACATTCAATAAATGGCAGCTGTTGTCATAAAGACGACCGTGTTGCCTCACTTCTCTCAGATCTGCTTCACGTCACCTCCTCGAAGGCCCTCCCTAGGTATCCCCATTAAAGCAGCAACACCCCCCTCCCCCACCCCCAGTTTTGCTTTCCTTTCTGGCACTCACCACCACCTGACCGCGTATTACATATCGTTCATGTTTCCCTTTACTGTGCTGTCCAATATGGTAGCCTCAAACCACATACGGCCGGTTAAGTCTACGTTAAAGCAACAAAATTCAAAACTCAACTCTCCAGTTGCTGGGATAGCCAGCCTCCAAGATGGTCCCCAGAGATCCCTGCCTCTCGGTATTCACGCCCTTGGGCAGTCCCCTCCCGTGCTCCATCAGGCAGGTCTGCGTGACCAGTAGAAGACCGAAGCAATGGTGACTTCTGAGACCAGGTCATAAACGACACTGCCGCTTCCTTCCTGCTGTCCTTTGGATCACTCGCTCAGTGGAAAATGGGCTGTGGTGCTGTAAAGACCCTCATGCAATCCCAGGGAGAGGCCAGCGTGGTGAGGAACTGAGGTCTCCTGCCCACAGCCATGTGCGGGCGCCATTTTGGAAGCGGATCCTTTAGCCCCAGAGGAGCCTTCAGATGAGACTGCAGCCCTGACCAACAAAACCTCCTGAGAGACCTGGAGACAGAAGTACCCAGCTAAACTGTTCCCAAGTTCCTGACTTCGGAAACGGTGAAATAATAGGTGTTTGCTGTTTTAAGCTGTTTGGGATACTCTGTTACACAGCAACAGATGACTAACACAACTGTACTCCCCACCTTTACGTGTTCAAATGCCACATGAGCAAGTGGCTGCCACATTGGACAGCACAGATGTGGAACATGATCGAAGAATCCCACTATTGTAGAAGGTTCTATCAATTACGCTGCCCTAGACCGTGAACACCACCAGGAAACCCCATTCCTGGCACCTGGGCAGAGTATCTGGCACACAGTGGGCTTTCCGTAATTTGTTTGTTGAATAAAAGGATGACTAAATCAACACTGGCGAGGGACTGAAGGCCCGTGAGGTGACTTTAGCTTGACTCCTTCGAGACAGGGAACGGAAAAGACAGACTGCCACTGTTGGCTGAGTACTCATGTGCAAAGCATGTTCTAGAGGCTTCATGCACAACCTCTAGTTAGCACATACTAATTCACAGGCAAAGTCAGCCACCCAAGGTCACACAGCTCCTAGACTGGAACCCGAGGCCGTGGGGCTCAATGCCTGGTGCTCACTGTTCCATCCCAGCTCAGGAGCCCTTCCCGTACCGGGCCTGCTCCCCGAGGATGCTCCCACGGCACAGACCGGGTGGGCGCACAATACCAGAGGTGGCTGAGGGCTGGATTCCCAAGTAGCATTGAAAACAGAAAGAAGGAAGAAAAAGCAGCATCTGCTCAACGACCACAACAAATGCCCAACTTGCTGAAAACTACCAAAGAGAGATCTTAAACCAGCCCTAGGACTGTTAGAGGCGGTTACTTCATCGCCCGGGGCTGGTAGACGATCATTGACAATGACAATAAAAACAACACTCGCGCTGGGCACGTCACGTGCTGGGCACTGTTTGGGGCACCTCAGGCCTATCGGCTCATTTACACATGCAAGCGGGTAGAAGCGTAGGCACAAAACTAAATCTTACGGGGCGCCTGGGCGGCTCAGTCAGTTAAGTGTCCGACTTTGGCTCAGGTCATGATCTCACGGGGCGTGGGTTTGAGCCCCACCTTGGGCTCTGTGCTGTCAGCCTGTCGGCGCAGAGCCTGCTTCAGAGCCTCCGTGCCCCCTTTTCTCTGCCCTTCTCCCGCTTGTGCTCTGCCCCCCCAAAAATATTTTTTAAAAAACCCCAAAACTAAAACACTACTTCAGGAAACTGGTCACCGGGCAGATTGGTCAGTCTCCAACTCTTAACACTGACTGAATCTCTTTCAAATTAACTGGAGGCTGTCTCTGGGCTCCGGTGTCCAGCTCCAGGAAAGAAAGCCCTATAAAACTGGACATCAAGGTTTTATCGCTTCTCTGGCTCGTCCAGAGCACCAGCAACTGGCAATTCTTTGTTGGTTTATTTATAACACCAAGATGAGCAGAATGTGCTGGTTCCTCCCGCTCCTGCTCCTCGTATTACGACAAATGTGCGTTAAATATTTATTCAAAGGACTGGAGTGGTCCCAGTTCATCTCAGAAACGGGCCTCGGAGCTGGCAAATGGGACGTCACCTTAATCAGGAAGACGATACACCAGCCCCAGAGCAGAAAGGACCGGCAATGAAGACTCACTTCGTGGCTCGTTCCGAGATCCTCACTTCCAGCTTGTGGCCGTCCACGATGTGACCCTAAGAGATAAGACCACACAGCTTGTCACCCTGTCTCCCCAGCAACACTTGCCCACCCCGCTGCTCTCCAACAGAGCGGGCGTCAGCGGAGAGGGAAGGAAACTTCAGAGGGGGGACTATCCCCGGGCAGCGGGGCCAGCTGGAATCAAGGACAGAGAAGTGGCTCAGGCCGAGCCCAGACAGCAGCCGGTGGTCACACAGACCCAGCCTTCCAATGCCCTCTTGAGCCGTGCGTGGGCCTTGGCCTTTATGCCAATCAAGGGGCACCGAATTTTCCATCGTTTGTAAGCATTTTTAGGCAAAGCAAGCCCCTTTGGTCCGGCTTGCAGCAAGAGTTCAGGCTAGACTGTGTGCTTAAAAAAAAAAAAAATTCTAAACCGCAGAGGAGGTGTAGTGAAAGCTAGGCTCTCACGGGGGTCCCTTAAGGCAAAACTGGAGTATTAGCAAAATTACCCTCGACGATCCCTTACGTCTCCCATAAGATATAGCCCGGGTAGTTCTGTGTAAACGATTCTTTGTGGCAACGTGCACACATGTACGCACACAGGGAGGTACGGAACGCAACACGTGCAAGGTGGAGTTTGACAGAATCTTGCGTTACGTGGCAGAGAATGGACCACTGGACGTGCAGAGCCAATGCCAGCTAAATGCCTACGCGGCACCCGATGACAAAGTTGGACTGCCAGTGTCTCTTTGAAAAACAGCACACAAATCAAACGCCAGAGAGGCGCCCCACGAGGCGTAACTGGCTGAAGCTAAGAAGCGGCCGCCCTCTCGACAGGGCACGAGCGTCCAGCTTTTGCTCTGGGTGATGCTGCCCCCTCACGCCCTCACGCTGCCCACTGGCCCCCAAGGGTGTCTGGATATGCAGCCCTGGTAGACAGCAGAGCTTTCCAAGAGAGCGGAGGCCCCGGAGGCGTTACCTCCCCGTCATCCCACCCAAATCCAACTCGGCCCTTCGGGAAGCTGCCCTGAGCCAAGGGCAAGGTCATCAAAATCCTACAAAAACCATCAGATGAACTAAGCGCCCGGTTACATTTCCTATACCCCCCAGGGCCTCTCTCCTGTGCCAGAAGTTCTGCTGGGACAGGGCGGGGGCCCCCTGTGGGCGCCCTTCCCACCCTGAGAACAGCCCAGCCGTGCCTGGCCCAGGGGCACCTGCCAGAGAGAGAGCGAGAGCCGGGTAAGGTGAGCAGGCTCCCGTGCACGTGGCCCGATTCAGCTCTCCTTCACCTTCACGCCACCTGGCCTCAGGCCAGGCCCTCTTTGTCCGGTGCGCACAGACATAGGACATCCGGAATATGGCTTAAAAGGGTCCCTGGACCCCCTGAAGCTCTTCCAGGGACTTGGGTCTAGAAGCCTGACCTGCAGGCACGGTCAGGAGCGCTCGGCCTGCAGAACGAGGGGTCAGCAAAGACGGCAGGGAACGAGTGGGTCCGCATAAAGAAGGGAGGGCACTGCTCCCCGCCCGCAAAGCCACCAAAGGGCCTGGGATGTGCGGCATCGGGGAAGAGTGCGGAGGACGCGGTCTCGGGCAGAGGCCTGCCTCACGGGGGAGGAGCCCATCCCAGGCCGTGCCGCTCCCCGCAGTCCCAGCTCAGCTCCCTCCTGCTCCAGGCGCCTGATCTGATCCTGCACTTCGGGCCCCGCAGGAGGTCCCGTTCTGTGTGGAGTCCCTGCCCTAACACCTCAGAGTCTAGTCCCCTTGTCCTCATCTTCCCTGCCTCCGCCCGACCCAGGCCAACACCCTTTCCTGCCTGGACGACTCCGTGGTTTCTCACCTGCCCCACTGTCATCCACTCTCCGCACAGCAGCGGGAGAGACCGTCCAGAAGCATAAACCAGTCCCTTCCCCAAAGTGCTCCAAGCCTTCCGACAGAATCTCACTGCCTTTACACCGGACTCCACGGTCCTTAAAAGGCTGACAAGATCTGGGCCCACACACGGTCCACTCCAGCCACAATGGCCTCTTTCTGCCTCTCAAACATACTAAGCTCATACCTACCTCAGAGTCCCTGCCTCAGACCCTTTGCACATGCTGTGTATTCCTCCTAGACTGCTCCCCCTCTAGATCTTTGTGTAGCTGACTCCTTCTTGTCAATTAGCGATCAGCTCAATGGTCACATCCTCAGAGAGGCCTCCCTCACACGATGTAAAGTAACCCTCTCTGCCCATCACGATGCCTGCTTTATTTCCATCCAAGCACTTCTCGTGACCTGGTCTTGCGTATTTATTCAGAGATCCGCTCTGCCAGCCTCCCCCAGATCTGGCACAGAGCTGTGGATTCGCGAACGCACTACCACGACTACAGAGCGCTGAAGAAGATTCTTCATTTTTCTTGGGCCACAGTGCCCTGGAGAACTGGAGGAAGCGAGGGACCCAAGAAAATGTGGACTTACCCACATTCCCGCTAACTTCAGGAGTGTTGACAGGCCGGACCCCCACCCTCCACCCTCCCTGCCCCCGGACCCCCCCCCCCCACCACCACCTACCAAGCACCTCCATGGATCTCAGCTGAAATCCCCACCCTTACCTGGAGCTGCTTGAGAGCTTTCTGGGCCTGCTCCGGCTTCCTGTATTCCACGAACCCAAATCCCATGGAGAGCAGCTCTCCTAAAGGAGAGTCAGAAAGAGAGGTGAGGTGGGGGGAGCAGAAAGGCGAAGAAAGAGCGCGAACCCAAGGGCAGGGGCTCCGGCGGACCCCTAGACGTCCCCTCTTTGCTCCCTTCCTCATACCCCATTTCGTTCCCAAAAAGATTTTAGCTCCCGGTGTCCCGTTTATTACCAGTCATCTTGAAGAATCAGCCAACGAAGTTATATAGCCGTCACCTGAGGCCCAGCCGACTATTAATTAAGAGATGATTGGCATGATAATTAACTTCCTAACAGGATTCCGCCTTTGGGAGGGAGCAGGAACGAACAGGGATGACCATCGCTGTGACAAGCTGCACAGTCCCTACCTAGGCAGTCCCCTGCTTCCACACACAATGCACGCGACGGATACACGCATGAAAGTCAAAGGCACCAGAGGCTTAAGTCTTTACGGGTGTTTCTGACCATCCGACGACGGCTGGTCCTGGGCTTCAGATACCAAGTTCGGACAGGGAGAGCGGCTGAATTCTTTGAACCTAGCTGGTCCCCCACTTCTAGGTAGTGAGGCACAAGGGTTCAGAGAGCGAGGGAGAGCTCGAAAGCATCGGGGACGTTTGCTTCCTGACTTTAGATGCGTGCGCGTTACGTACCTATGTATCATGTGGGCGGCGGGGGGGGGGGGGGAGATTTTACAGGGCGTGTGTCTAATGACATCCTGCCCTATGTCACGGAATGGGACACGTGCCTCCTCCCCTGCATGTCATGCAGGTATATTCATTTTTTCACAGTGGAGCTCAGAGGACTGGCTCGAATTTGGCGGGTCCAGATGAGGATCGAGACTCGTCACCTTCGACCCACACAACAGTCCCTTCTTCGCATCTACCGTGTGGTTTGTGAGACCCGAGCCCCTCCCGGGGCACTGCTTGCCCGTGCTACCAAATGGGGCCCCCGTGCAGCAGGAAACCCCGTGCGTTGTCCAAACACGGCTCTGTGGGCCACAGAAGGGAGTCTCTGCCCGAGCGGGCTGTTGGCTGCCAGCCAGGGCCACCCTGTGGCAACCTCAGACACCGGAAAGCTCTTCCTGGCAGACTCCAGGCCGAGGGTGGTCTGTGGGGGTCTGTGCACACGGGATATTTGGAGGGCACGGAGGAGCATGTGAAAGGCAACTACAGACAGTCAAGTCTGTCACCCGATCCCTGACGCTGAGCGGACCCGCCCTCTGCCCGGCTCCTACCCTGGGAGCCTGACCTCCGCGGGCTGCACCACCTGGGCTCCCCGACCTTCTGGTTTCCTGTGGGGTGTAGCCAATGGGAAGCCCCGATCGGAGACTGGCAGGTGGAGAAGAAAAAGTTGGGGGCCCGGCTTCCTCGCACGCACCCCCCCCCCCCCCCCCCCGGGGGTGGGGGGGGGGGTGGGGGGGGGGTTCGGGTGGGGGGTGGCCCCCCCCCCCCCCCCCCCCCCCGCGGCGGCCCTTGGGGCTCACGGGCTTCTTCCGCTTGACGCTCCCCTCTGCCTCAACATCCCCCGTGGGTCCCTTCTGCTCGGCCCTCACCGTCGCATCTGGCCCTGTCCTTACGAATGTCTCCTCGACAACCTGCTGAGGGTGCTTTCCACGGCCTCCCGCGGCCCCCTCCCTGGCACACAGGCGGCCGGGTTCCCTCACGCGGTGAGGGACGGATGATGAGCCCCGTCGAGCAGGGCTCTCCAACACGGGCCCTTAAGCGCAGGTCGCGAGAGGTGCCCGCAACACGGACGGATCAGGTAACCATTTCCAACATACGCTCCACAGTGCTCCTGAGGGGCGAACGTGGAGGCGGGCTCCACCGTGGCTGACCGCGGAGAGTGGCACAGCGACACCGCGACCCACGGGCACAGCGGGGGGGGGGGGGGGGGGCGCAGCTCTCCCGGCCCCGCTCCCGGCCGGCCTGGAAGTCAGGGGTCGCCTCCTTTCCCGAAGCCGGGGCAAACCGAGCCTTCGTATCACTTACTTGGTGCTTAGCTGCCTTTCTTACGTCCCAGACTAGCCCTGCGGCCCCTGGGGAACAGGTTGCTACGGTCTGAACTGGGTCCCCCTCTCAATTCCTGTGTCGAAAGCCTCAGCCCCGGCATCTCAGAATGCGACCTTATTTGGAGAAAGGCTCTTTTACGGAGACGATCAAGCGAAAAATGCGGGCGTGAGGGCACCCAGCATGACTGGTGCCCTTTCAAAAGGGGAGGCATCTGGCCACAGGACAGGCTCGGGCAAAGGGAGCCCCCCCCGTGAGCATGAAGACCACCACCTACAAGCCGTGGGGGAAGGGCGCAGCAGGCTCTTGCCTCACGAGGAACCACGCCGCTGAAACCTCGACCTTGGACCTCTGGCCTCCAGAACCGTGGGACGGCAAACTCGTGTCGCTGCAGCCCCCCCGTCTGTGGCGCTCCGTGACAGCAGGCGGACACGAGCACCTCCCGAACGCCTGTGCCACGTGTCTGCTTCAAACCTTCCTGCCGAGGCTTGCCCCGGCAAGCCTCTTCTTTTTCCCCTTCTGGGGAAAAGCCCAGACGCCTCTGCAGGGCCCAAGAGCCATCCTGCGACCCGGGGCTGGCCTGCCTTTCTAAGGGCATCTCCTGTGTCTCCCTAAAGACGCACAGGGACAGTGCCCTGTGGCAGCAGCCCCTCCGGCCCCCTTCCTCTGTGCGCCTGCTCCGGCTGGCCACCGCCATCCCCACCCGCCAGCCTCACGCTGACGTGCTGACGCCAGTGCTGGGACCCGGCCCCTCGTCACCCTGCGCTGTGCCCCACTGGCTCATCTGTGTCTCAGGTCACGGCTCTGACGGACTCAGGTGGCGTCCCTGTAAATCTTGCCCGACGGGAGGGAGGGGACTGAACGGCCGGGCAAAAGGAAGGACGTGTGGCCTGTGTGTCACGCGCAGGGAGCCGGTGCCGGAGAAGGGACAAGCGGGGAGCAAGGGCCCGAGCCAACAGCTGAGGCGTAACGGGGAGATGAGGGTTGTCTGCAAGGCACAGACACCCACAGGCCGGGGCGGGGGGGAGCGTGGTCAATGGTCCACAGGGTCCACGTCTGGGCTGTTTCTTCTGGAAGCAAAGAGGGAAAGCCCAAGCCTGGTCTCCTTCCTGCTATTCTCTACAAAACTTCCGGAGCCCAGAGGTCCTGGGAGGAGGGAGAGGCTTCCGCTACTGGACAGTGGCAACCCTGGTGGCCCATCAAATGACATGAGACCACGGGCCAGTCCAAGGAGGCAAAGAGCCTGATGGGCACGGCTGCCCCCACGGGACGCTAGAGTCTCCCGGGACAGAGAAGGAGGGCCCATTTTAGGCGGGACGCTGGGAGTCTGAGGGGGGCAACACTTCGGACCAGAAGAGTGGGCGGTATCCCTGCCCCTCCACCCAAAGCGCCGGGTTCTTCTGGAATCATCCTTTCCAGATGCAGTTTCGTAAAGAATACCTGTTTTGTTCTTCTTCTTGGAAACAGAGCAGCTCTTCACCATTCCTACTCTGGAAAACACCTGGAAAGGAACGCCAACATGTATCAGCAGCACGTCCAGGCTAATCCTGCAACCAGTGCAGGCACGTCTCGAAAGACGGAGGCCATGTATGTGACCACGGGCCCCAAGAGGGCTGTGATTCCTGCCCGGCTTGTGCTTAAGGGGCAGACATTTACAGACTCTCTTAATCCAAGCGTCAGGCACTCGGATGATCTCGCTTGTCCCAAGCAGATCTCTAAAACAACTCCGCGGAAAGATTCTCCTGACATCCCCATTTTACAGAGAGGGAAACTGAGGCACAGATAGCCCAAAGGGCTTGCCAGGGTTGCGCCGTTAACACTGGGATCCACGTCCAGGCGTTCTGACCCGTAACTCGGGGCAACACGAGGGGAGCCCTGCGGGCTGCATACTGTTTCTGACAGCGCCTCCAATGGGCTGGTGGCCCTGGGACTGTGAACCGGCTGGAGCCCAGTCCTCGCATCTATCCAGGAGGAACCTGGACTGCATCGCCTTGGCCGGGACTCCCCGTTCCAGAAGTCCTCACTTCTTGAGGACGCGCCTAAGTCTGAAGCTTGGGTGCATCTTCTGGGGAAAATCGATTCCTGATGACAGTCCTGTCCTGGACCCGGGAGAGCCGGCAGACCAGGCACGAAACACAGACCGCAAGCCGCACTGCCCTATTTGCAGCGAGCGTCACGGCTGGTGCGTGCCTCTTCACAAAAGCAAACTCACACCGAACCACAACAGGTTCAGGAGCGGCCAGTGCAAAGCTCAAGGCTGGGTTTCTAGTTGCTCGGTCTGGTCAATCTTTGCCCTGGAGAGGCTGCTGTGTTAGCCCGGGGCCCTCTGCCGTGGCCACCCTTCTGCCTGGCAAGAGGATGGCCACATCACAGAGCCTTGGCCAGATGGCCTCGGAGAGGAGGCTCTGACCTCGTCTCCCCCAGAGAGGAGACGAGTTTCCCAGTCTTCCAGTTTCTCCCAGTTTCTCCCTCCAGATGCAGGCTGGCCTCCTTCCCACCCAGCAGCCAACTTCCCGCCTCTGGGACTCAGTGGAAACCTCTTGAATCTATCTGTGGAATCTCGGAAATCAAAATAACTTTTTTAAATCAGTTATTTTGGTACTTTTGGTGAAATTTTTTTTTTTTTTTTTTTTTTTCCCGGAATCAATCATAGTCACTGCTGATCATCACTGATTTATGCAGTTAAAAAAAAAAATGTGCCAAACCCAGGTCACAGAACCGGAGAGTCTTCCCGTAAGCGGTTCTCAGACCCGTGGGGGGAGCTTGCAGACCCCAACCTTTTGGAACTGGAGGCCCCACTTGCTTGTCTCTGGCCAATTCCTTCCGAAGGCCCCCCAACCCCATTCAGGGCAGGCCCCGCTTGGTGTTTCCCAAACACCTGCTTGGAGATGCCCATCTTTTCACCCTCTGCCTCCCTCCCAAGAATGCACAACCCACACCCCAACCAGGGGTTCCGGGCAGGACTGTCCCTCATTCATTCCTGTGTCTCCCGCATGCTCCCGTCAGGCAAGGAGGTGGTGCTAACGTTTGCCTTTGGGTAGTTAGCCCCCCCAGAGAAAACTGGGGCGGGAGTCTCTGTTTGCTGCATGCACAATGCTAGCACTGACGACACCCCCTTCCGTGTAGGGGGGTGTCCCTCCTGGCCCCTCGGCTGGTCTGGCCACTGCTCAGGTCCCCTGGTGAGGGGTCCACGGGACAGCCCCACAGGCACGTCAAGTGGCCGGCTGCTGGTTGTCCAACTCCGTACTAGCACGAGCCACGCGCACAGGCGGAATCAACCTGGGCGCCATGTCGGCGGACGGCCTCCCGGGCCCACGACCCCCACCCCGTTTGTAGCCATCACTCACTTCCTTCAGGGTCTCCTCGGTCGTGGCAAAGTTGAGATTTTTAATAAACAGGGTACACCCGGGGGTGCTCTCCTCCTCCTCCTCCTCCTCCTCCTCTTCTTCCTCTTTCGCTGGAGCGTCCTCAGCTCCTCTCTCTGTTGGCTTTTCACCTTCCGGGGTCTCGTTGTCTGGCACTGGGTCCCCGCGCCCCCCGCAAAAAACACAAATTCGTTAAATGTGAAATCCCTTAAATGTCTAAGCCCCGGGGCCGAAAGCACGGAACGTGCTAGATCAGAGGGGTTCTGCCTCTGGGCGGCTTCAGGAAGGGGCCCCGATTCCTAGCTTGCGCTGGGTTCCAGCAACTCTTAGGGGGCTGGGGGAAGACGGGGAAGGGGTGAGGCTGTCCTGCATCCTGCCTCTGGCGGGGCACTGGGATGGCTCGGCCAGTTGTGCGTCTGACTCTTGACTTCAGCTCGGGTCACGATCACATAGTTCATGAGTTCGAGCCCCGCGTCGGGCTCTGCTCTGCGCTGGCAGTGTGGAGCCTGCTTGGGATGCTCGCTCTCCCTCCCTCTGCCCTTTCCCCGTTTGCGCTCTCTCTCTCTCTTTCAAAACAGATACACTTAAATACAAATTTAAAAAAAAAGGACTACGAGACACAGACCAGAAGCCTGAGCCTTGGACTAAGCCGTGTCAATCTAAACTTCAAAATAAACTGTTGCGTGAGCTGTTTCACTGAACCACAAACCTCAAAACAAGACACAGCCGAGTTCTCAAGCTGAAACACGACTCAAAACTTCCGGAAAAATGACAGAATACAGAATGGGAGCAAAAGTTAGAACCCTCTAAATACCCCACGAACCTAAGAGATGTTACGTTCAATTAAAATTCCCAATATACAGAACTTCAGGGAGCCACATATATTGAGCACGCCTCATCTACTGCAACAAGACAAGTTCAGAGTTATACCCAGCATCGAAAAATTAAAAAAAAAAAAAAAAAAAAAGAGAGACACAAACTACTAAGTACTGATAAATAGGACCCTAGGAACAGTGCTACCACAGGCTGGGATGATACGTGCTCATTAAAAATAACGTTTGCTGGGGCGCCTGGGTGGCTCAGTCAGTTAAGCCTCCGACTTCAGCTCAGGTCATGATCTCACAGCTTGTGGGTTCGAGCCCCGCATCGGGCTCTGTGCTGACCGCTCAGGGCCTGGATCCTGCTTCCAACTCTGTGTCTCCCTCGCTCTCTGCCCCTCCCCCGCTCACGCTCTGTCTCTCTCTCTCTCCTTCAAAAATAAATAAACATTAAAAAAAAATTAAAAATAATAAAAAAAATGATGTTTGCAAAGAATGTGTAATGACACAGAACGATGCTTATGATATAAAAATTAAGAGAGAAATTAAGATATGAAACAGTAAACAGTCTAAGCCCAATCACGTTCTGTGCACACAATTTTGGGGCGCACACACAGGGAGGCGATGCTGGAAGGGGACACAGGATGTGCTCCGGGGTGTTTCTGGAGGCCGGGATCACAGAGGGCTATTGTTTCCGTCCCCCCAGCCCTCTCGCCACGCATACTCAGAAGGAACAGCATTTCAGGAAGAGGGAAGAGCAGACACGAGGTTGTGCATGAGCAGGCGGGTATGTGTGGCCGCAGCTCAGGGTCGCCCAGGGGTGACAGAAGCCTCGGAAGACTGCGAACAGCACTGTGACCTCTGAGAAGTCCTGCTATGAGGAAATGTGTCCGGGTCGGTCCAACCTCCCCGAGTCACGCGATCAGGGTCCACGGTCACATCCCACCTCCGCCTACAAGCTTCTGGACCTCCTCCTTGGGGCAATTTCCTGGGGAGACTGAACCCCATCCCGCAGGTCCCTCAGAGCAGTCATGAGACTGCGCCCTCGCTCCAGGGAGGTTCTGAGCAGGTGGCCCGTCCCTGTGCACAGAGCCAATCCCGGCACAGGCCCCAGGGAGGCCGCTGCGCGTGCTGCCTCCAGGCTGACCGACACAGCCCTCTCCTCCTGCACACCTGCACTCAAACAGTCCAAGCTCCTTGGGGTTCAAACCCATCCCCTCGCTCTCACGCCAAGTACCCACACCGTCTCCCATCTGTCTCCCCTGCCCCTTCTGGGCCGAGCTTAAGGCCCGTGGGTCCTGATTAAGCTTCAACCGCTTTGTCATAAAACAACCCTTTCAAGCCCCGATGGTAACGGGAGGCGGTGGTGATGTCGTCTGTTTAACATCAATTGAACAGGCAGCCTCTGCCCCTCCCACTCCATCGGAGGTGAACCCAGAACCCAGACCCTCGCTCCAGGACAAAAAAGAAGACATCAACCCAAAGGCTCCTCCCCTACCCGGGAAACGAACACAGTTTACCCAGCAGGGGACTCCGTGGTGTGGCCGCGCGTTCAAAGCAGAGCAGGGTGGACAAAGTGTTGCTAATGACGGGGCAGCAAAGCTATGCAAAGAGGCTGAGCCCTCAGGTTCTGCACGAGAGCTTCAACGGGAACGGAAACCACGACCTTCCACTGGGCTCTCCTTGCACTCCCCATCTTGGAGATAAAAGCAGGGGCGAAGGCAGGCCGATGAGACCCCCCCCCCCCCACGCACCAGGCGCTGGGCTCGATGCCCCCGGTGGACCACCTCGTTAATGACCACGGTAGCCACACCACAAACAGTGGGCGGCCCGTGAAAATGCTGGCGGCTGCTGCACCTGAACCCGAAATCTTAGGGACCCTCAGGCTGGGAGAGAGACTCACGGAAGACTACAGACATTCTTTTTACAGAGGAAACAGCAGTGGGGGTGGCGGTGGCGTCAAAGAGCGGCAACAAGGGGCAGGGGCAGGAGCTGTGATGCTCGGGTTGAGGGAGGGCGGAGCTGCGCTCACGGTTAGGGCTGGCGCCCCAGGAACAGCAGGCGGAGCCCGGCCACGGGGAGTGGAAGACCGAGGGGACCGTGGGGGCGGCCAGGACCTACTTCCTCCCTGGGCGTGTAGCGGCCTGCCTCACCGGCTCCTCCAGCTGCTCACGGGCCGACCAACGGCCCTGACCCCCGACGTGCGGGAAGAACGCCCAGGTTCAGATGAAAGGCGTGATTAAACGTGGCCCGTCCATTCTCCAACGGCACGGAAGTGTCTGTTCCTTCTCTAAACCTTTGTGTCTCCAGCAGCCACCTGCCTGCACCGCTCACTGCCCCGGGGATGCTGGAACAACTGACGAGACAAGGGCACCAGTCTTGAGATCTGCTGAAAATGGGGGGGGGGGGCCTGGAAAAATCAAGAAGGGGGCCCACAGACGAGCCAGGAAGCACCGAGCTGTGAAAAGCACACAGGCCTTAGGAATGAGTGACCTAGGTCAGAGTCCCGATGATGCCAGGCGCTATGGGTGTGGCTCTGTGTGACCGGCGTGACCACCCCCCCTCAGCATCCTCAATCTGGAACACGGAGCTAAATGTGCACACGCGTGCATGCACACACACACCTGCACTCTGCTGAGTCGTCTGGAAATACCAGTGGCCACGACTCCATCCACACATGGGGTCTCTGGGCCCAGGCATCGTTGCCTCTCGTCTAGATGACTGAGTAGCCTCCTCGATGGTCTCCCCAGCACGTCCCACCTTGTCTGTCCCCTCTCGCCCGCTCCAGCTGCACTGGCCTCCGTTCTGACGCGAAGCCTGCCAAACCCAGCCCTACCACAGGGCCTTTGCATTTGCAGTCCCCTCGGCCTGTTGTGCTCCTGTCTCATCTCTCCAGGCCTGGCTTCTTGTCAGGTCTCAGCTCAGTGTCCTCCCCTCAGAGCACTTCCTGTCCACTCCAGCTCCAGGGGTCTCCAGCCCAGGCCTGGCCACGTGCCAACACATTCCCCTGGGCTCCTCGACTCAAAGCCCTTACTCCATCATGAAATCACCTTATCTGAGTACTTCTCTATGTCCCTGGCTATCAGGGGAGCTCCTTGAGGATGCGACCACGTCTGACTCAGTCACCACTACGTCCCCAACGCTGGGCCCAGAGCAGATGCTCCAAAAATATCTACGGATGATGAGTATGCCCAGCACTTGGCATGTGCCTGGAATGCAGGTGGTGCCCTGCAAATGGCACTTAGTGTGACTGAGAGGAACTGCAGGGTGGCAGCTCAGGGCACAGACCTCGGTGCCGCAGCTCTGGGGGCATCCGGCTCCCTCCAGTGGCACGACCTCACGTAAGTCACTAAACATCTCTGTGCTTCCTTCTTGCGATCTGAAGCAGGGAATGACTACAAGAAGGTCCACTCAGAAGATGATCATGAGGCCTGTAGGAACAGTGCTTGGGCCTATGGTGATCTAGAACAGTCTCATCGGTCTTAACATCACCCCAAACGCCCACACTGCACACACTGCCCGGCAAGGCCTTGATGAGAAATCTGGGGGGAAATGTCCTAGGCCCCTAACCCTGAGGCCTGCAGCCAAGAGAGAAAGAGAGTGGCTGCAGGGACCCCACAGCTCTCTCCCTGCAGGGCGGGCTGTCTGTGCCACAGTTCGGAGTCTGGGGAACTGCGTCCCCGCTGGCCACCTCCCTGAGAAGGGCTCCCGCTCCCCGAGTGGCCAGGCCAGGCCCTGCCGGGGCCCGTGCCTGCATCCAGACGCCGGGTGCCACGGCCGGGAAGCCAAAGGTCGTTTCTGAAAAAAGCACTTCTGCTCCGGGCCAGACTGGGGAGACAAAGACGAGAAGGAAAAACGAGATACTACGAAACTCAAACAGATGTTTGCCAACAAAATCACCAGGAACCAGAGAAAGAGGAAAGCAAGAAAGGAAGCAGGGCTGGGCCAGAGGGTGGGGGTGCGCGTGGAGGGGGAGGGGGTAAGGATTTAAAAGCAAGGTGGGCTGGAGGGGGCTGGGACAGGCAGGGGAGAATGTGCTTCCATCTGTAGTTAGCACAATAAAACGCAGTCACGCATCGCCACATGGGGCTTTATTATAATCAGGCCGCAGAATTTACTGTGGCTCCCCCCTCCCTTCCCAGCTCTGGGCGCTGAAGGCTGACAGCAGAGACTCTTATCAGTTGCAAGCAGCTTTTCAGGACCTCCCCCGACTCTGAGCCCTTTATCTGGAGGTGAGGGTCTTGGTTGTGGGGAGATAAAACACACTGTCCCCCTCCCTGGAGACCGGTACAGAGAATGGAGGGCTTTGCAGAAAGGAAGGAGGGGTGGGGAAAAAAAAAAAAAAAAAAAGCTCTGTCCACTCCCCTCCCCGCTCCCTTCCTTTGGAGCCTGAGAAAATCTAGGGCTTGGGGGCTGGTTGAGTCCCCACGCAACGGGGACGGGGGTCGGGGAAGCTTCAGGAACAAGGTGGAGGCCCGGGCGAGTGTGGGGGAGGAGCATGTGAAAAAAGAGCACAGGAGGCTGGGAAGAGGGTCATGGATGCGATTCGTGTAAGAAAGGAACAGAAAGGGCAAACGGAGGCACAGGAGGTGAGCTCTGTGGGAATTCACCTAGTAACGGGGGACGCAGCAGGGCCCGAAATCGGTCCAGACACGCACAGCTTCGCATCTGAAATCGGGCCTGCCGCCGGGCTCCGTGGCCTCCTTTGTGTGAGTCTCGTCAGCCCCGAGAGGCAGGGCCTGCCAGGCCGGAGTCTGCGTGGGATGCTCTCAACACGGCCACAAAGGCCCCGGAAAGCGGGGTGCAGCGGGGCAGACTGGGGTTCGACGCCTCGGCAGAGCCCCTGCGCGGTGAGCTCCAGAATGCTTCTGTACGCGGGGCCCATTCCTACTGCTAGTGTGACATCTCAGCCGCCCCCCAACAGCCCTGTCTGTGCCCCTCGGGCCTCTTCTGGGCAAGAGGGTCTGTGTCGCACCCACTGGGGTCAGCCCCGCTCAGCCCCACTCAGCAGAAGCTGGTGCCCGCCGCTGAAATGACAGGCCATCCGCTCCGGCTTCGGCTGCTGAATGAACAACGGAGGCGGAGGAACGGTGATCTACCATACCCTCCCCAGAGCCCTGCGAGGTCGGGATGGTCATCATGCCCATTTTACAGATGCAGAAACTGAGCACCAGAGGACGGCGGCTCGCTCGGCCGCAGGGCTAAGAGGGGCCGACAAGGAAGACGGAGATTCCCCAGGAGCTCTGCGCTGCGCACGGAAGCACCAAAGTGCTCAGCGCAAGGCCCGGCATGGAGCAGTCGCCCGTGGACTCATCCGCACCGCTGTCCCACCGGGCAGCCAGTGGACAAGGCAGCTGCCTTGCGGAATGGACTTGCTAACGGGGAAGCCAAACAGATGGACGGCAAGGAAATGAGCCCGTCCAAGGCGCGACCCCAGGAAGCGGGAAAAGATTACAACACAGCAGAGGGTAGCTCATGGGGTGGGCTTCAATCGGTCCGCACGGCGGGAGCCGTGACGGTCCCTTTCCGCTCTGACGCGGGCTGTCACCGGACGACAAACCGTCCGTCCCCAAGCTCCCACCGTGGGCCAGAGGCTTGGGACACAAAGGCCAGGGGGAGCAGCCCCCGCCTTTCACGGGCCCAGACAGAGGTGCAGAAACCCTTCTTCGGGCACCATTCACTCCATCCACACACGTTCAACGGCGCCAGTCTAGGCCTGGGGCCTCACAGGGCGCGGGGCCCCCGGCAGGGCACAAGACAGCCGCGCCTTGCCCTCGTGGCTCGCCGTGGATATTCAACAAGAAAAACCGACGAATGAAATGAGCGTTAGAAGAGCCGAGTGGACGGAGGGCCACGCCAGGAAACACGCAAACGAGTGTGGCCACGTGGCAGTGGTCACCGAGGGAGGCACCAGCCTCAGTGGTCCTGCCAAGCAGGTAGGAGAGGGTCCTTTGCTTCCGGCAAATCAGCGAGCTTGAAAGGAGGGCTCGCTGTGGCCAAAAAATATCAGTCAGGTTTGGGTTTAGCAAGTGAACTCTAAGGCCGCTGATGATTTTAGGGTGGTGGCTCATTGGGTAGGAAACATGACTACGTCACTGGGGCGCCTGGGTGGCTCCATTGGTTGAGCATCTGACTTTGGCTCAGGTCCCGATCTCACGGTTCGTGGGTTCGAGTCCCGCGTCAGCTGTGCTGACAGCTGAGGGTCTGGAGCCTGCTTCAGATTCTGGGTCTCCCTCTCTCTCTGCTCCTCCCCTGCTTGCACTGTCTCTCTCTCTCTCTCTCTCTCTCTCTCTCTCTCTCAAAAATAAACATAAAAAATAAATCAAAAAAAAAAAAAAACATGACTACATTACAAGAATTGTTTCTGATGGAGACGGAAGCAGGTTTTGAAGGGAACCCTAATCCATTGTGTGGACAAAACGAACTCACCAACAGGGGGTAGGGAAGGGCTTTGGAAGGTTCACACCAACAACCAGTAACCCTGCTGACCAGGGAGGCAGGCTCCCGGAGCCTCGAAACACAGAGACTGAAGTGGCTCCGAGTGCCGTGTGCTGACTGGGCTAGTCCTGAAGAAGGCTCTGCTGACTCACGAGGACGTGACAAATGCAGCCAGCCTGGCGTCGGGGGCTGGGGGGAGAGGGGGGGCAGGTATGGACTGTGAGCTCTAATCAATTAAAGGGCTGTTCTTTAAATGCAATTTTTAAAAAAAATTTTCTAATGTTTGTTTATTTTGAGGGGGAGAGAGAGACAGCGTGGGAGCAGGGGAGGGGCAGAGAGAGAGGAAGACACAGAATGCGAAGCAGACTCCAGGCTCTGAGCTGTCAGCACAGAGCCCGACACGGGGCTCGAACGCATGAACTATGAGACAGTGACCTGAGCCAAAGTCGGACGCTTAACCGACTGAGCCACCCGGATGCCCATAAAGGAGTGTTCTTTAATGAGAACTCCGCTCGCCCCGTTTCTGCTGTGAAACAGCCTTTCTGGGGATGATGGAGAGGACCGATGGGAGACTTATTTTTTCAATTCTTATTTTAATAAACAGGTAACCCTACAGGGGGCAGGTATGAAAGCGGACGCTGCTGGTGAGCAAAGTCCCAACACATGGATAACAGGACCCCCGGTCCTTTTCAAAACTTTTCTCAAGGTCTTTGATTCTAGGGTGTGGTCATGGCCCCGTGGGTGCTTCTCCCCTCCTGGGGGCATCTGGGGAACACCCAGGGGATGCAGGTGGTGTTTCGGGAAGTCATGAGCACTGGGGACACTCCTGACACTTAGTGGGTGGCGTCTGGGGACACAAAATGCCTTGCAAGGTGCACAGCAGTCCGACAAAGAAGAAGTATGCTGTCTCGGTGCCAGTGGTCCTGTCCCTGCCCTTGCAGCTGTCGGTGACCAGGGGGCGCTATGCTACTCTAAGGACCTGGAGAGTATGTATCTCCCCTGGAGTCACCGTCCTTGGCCAGGCATCCTGGTGGATGCATAAAACAAGGTCGTTTTCACCTGCTCTGTTCCAAATCCCTGCTGGTAGATTCTGGGAGTTTTTTTCAACCTTTAACTGATGAGCAGAAAAGCTGGCTACTTTCGTCCCGCCTGTAATTCTACGTTCTACCTGTCGAAGGACGTTTTCCGAGACGCACCGGTTTCCAGGACGAACAAAGAACTTTACCAGACATCTGATACGCTTTAGTGCAGCGCCCACCCCCCCACCTTCCCGTGCCTGCCACCCCAGGGCACCCCGGCCTCAGCTCTTACAGGTTTCCGGCTCCGCTGCGCCCTCTTCCGCAGGTCCTGCTGGGGGGTCTCGGGGTTCCTTCTTCTGCGGGGCGGAGCTGGAGAAGACGCCCACCGGAGCCCATTCCAGATACAGGGGCACGTGGCGACACTGCAGAGACGGGGCAGGGGAGGGGCTCAGTTCCCTCTACAGAGGAAGAGCCCGAGGCTCAGACTGCAAGGACGACTCACCCCGGGGAACGGAGCAAAGGGAGAGGCACAGCCTGGAGCCCTCTGTGCTGCCTGATCCCTGAGAGCAGCTTGGGGCCCCCTGGCTGCAGCCTGGGGCTCAGGGGAGAGGCCCCAGCGTCTGCTGTCACCGACGTGTTTGTGTCTCCTTGTGTTTTCTCTGGCCAGGCAATGGAGCGGAGTGGGCCAGGGAAGGGGGCTGGTGATAAAGCATAGCACAGTGGATCAGGACCGTCAGAAACCCACGTTCTCCCCCCCACCGCCTCCAGCTGCCAATACCACAGTGCAATGTGTGTGCACGCAGAGTTTTTGCCTTTAAAGAAAGGACGAACTGGACACCGATAGTCTGCGCGGTGCTAAAGTGCCTGATAAACAGAAGCTACTCGTAGCGGGTTGAAGGGTGACACCCCCACAAAGGTAAGTCCGCATCCGAAGCCCCAGAACCTGTGAAGACCTTATCTGGAAAAAAGATCTTTGCAGATATCACTTAAGTAGAAGATCTTGAGATGAGAGCATCCGGGTTATTGGGGTGGGCCCTCAACCCAATGACAAGGGTCCTCGTAAGAGAAAGGCAGAGGGAGACCAGGGACAGAGGGAAAGAAGGCCACGTGAAGAGGGAGGCAGACACTGGGGGCACACGGCCACGAGTGAAGGGACACGTGGTGCCACCAGCCTCTGGCAGAGGCAGCGAAGGGTGCTCTCAGAGCGAGCAGGGCCCGAGGATGACTGGAATTCAGACTTCTGGCCTCCGTGACTGTGAGACAATACAGTGCTGCTGTTTTAAAGCCACTGCGTTTGCGGCCATTTGTAACGGAAGCCGCAAGAAACTAACACGCTATGACAGAAGCGTGTGCGCATGTAATGCTCCTTCCTCTTTACCCAGAAAACAGGGGACAGGCCGCTTACAGGAGTGACTTCTAACTTATCGCGAGTACAAGATACCCGAAGCTCTGGGAATGATGGCCCCGATTCACCCGGGGATGGAAAACCAAGGGAAGCCAGAGTCAGGCAAGGAGCCATGGCCAGGTTTCTGGGGGATGTTTAGGGCGCCCCTCTCACATTCTCCCGCCCTGAGGTGTTCTCGGGGCTGGGGCAGCTGGCAGATCATGTCAGAGAGGGCTGGTCTGCAGACAGCGCCTCACCAGCCTGCCTGCGGGTCCGTCGGCCCCCTCGCCCTCTTCTGAGCAGGCCCCGGCAGCCCTACCTTGGAGTAGGCCAGATGCCTGAAGGCCCTCCGGGCCTCCAGGGGCTCCAGGAACTCCACGATGGCAGTGACACCGCCCTCGGGCAGCAGCACTCGGCCCAGGCTGCCGAATCGGCCGAAGGTCTCCTGCAGCTCGGCCGCCAGGGTGCCCGCCGGGAGGTTCTTCACCAGAATTACAGTCTTGCTTCGCTCGGCTGCGGCCTGCGGGGCAGGGAATGAACACACGTGGGGCAACAGGCGGGAGAATCCCCCAGCCCAACACCAGCCCTGATCTGTGGCTGGCTCTGCACCAGGTACCCCTCTGCGGTCTCAGGTGCCAGGTGCTTGGGGAGCGGGCCCCTGAGGCCCCACTCTCTTGGGCACGCCGCTCCAGGGGGCAGCTTTTTGCAGAGAATGGGAGGAGGGCTCCAGCTCTGAAGCCCCGGGTCAAATCTCAGCCCCTCCCCTCCTGAGCTGTGGCAGATTCTGACAATGCCTGAACACAGCTCTCTCTGGACCTTCCAGAACGTTCCTGCCCAGACTGCCAATGGCCAGGATGTGCATCTCAGGGCTGAGAGCCTTTTTTCCTGGAACTGCAGATACCACACGTGGGGCAGGCAGGAAGGGCCGAGGGGTTAACACCCCGGGAGCAGCCTACAGCTCTCAGGAGTTCACGCGTCCCCCGTCCTCTGGGCAGGACAAGTGTGAGGTATGAGCCCTGCAGCTTTCCCCATAAAGCTCAGCCCCCTCGCTGCACCAGCAGTCACTGTAATAAGCACCCCCCACGCTGACCTCCTTCCCCTTGACCTTTCTCACCAGTATTTTCTGCACTGCCCAGTAACCTACATGCACTTGACCCTGTCTCAGCGTCTGCTCTTGGGAGAAGCCAAACGAAGACACTAGCCATCCAGCCCGAGAGACGTACTGCTTCAGCCCCTCACCTAACATTGAGGACGCGGCGCCCATTCCACGGGACCCTTGCGGGGACGGACTTAATTATGTGCCTTAATACGAGCCAAGTGCATAGAGCACACGCGGTCTGTAAATGTCAGTGGTTACTGTACTGAAAAGCGACACGGGAAGGGCGGGAAGGAGCCAAGATGTAAAGGAAAAACCCCGGGCACTTGGAGTATCCCAGCATGAGTCTCAGCTTGGCCACAAATCTAACTGGAAACTTTGGGTCAGTTGCTTTCGCTCTGGCCTCTGTTTTCTCATCTGCAAAATGGACCAGCTAATGGTCATGCCCATCCTCTAGGCCTCGCTGCTGCTGGAAGGACTAAGACGGGTGAGGTGGAAGCCGTCTGTGGGTGGGAAGGACTGCACCCCAGTGGGCTTCAGGTGCAACTCCGGCCGCAGGGGATGATGGCTGGGGGTGTGGGCTCTGGGGCTCCACCCTGACTTGCTTTGTGACCCGGAACATGTGGCTTGGCCTCTCTGTGCCTGTGGCTCCCCCCCCCCCATCCAAGGGCCACGACGGGAGCAAGCAGTGCTGCTTTCCCGGCTTGTCAGGTGAGTGACCCCAACAATAACACACAAATGTAGACGACCGCCGCGGTCAGTCCCACTGTCAGCTATTAGTGTATTTACTTGACATACCCACGCAGCCTTCCTTCCCAGCTGCCCTCTTACGGTAAACCTGAGGGCCTGGACGGCTGACGAGAGTGCTGTTTGGGAGTCAGAAGCTGAGATTTAGCCTGAGCTCCTGCCACAGGCTCACTGTGTGACCTCTGAGTCCCCCGCCCCCCTCTCTCTGGGCCTCAGTGTCTTGTGACGGAGGGGTGGGTGTGAGGGGGCCTCAGCGGGCCTGCTAAGACTCGACCATCCATTACTCTAATCTCCTATGTGGTGGAGAATAAGCCATGTTTAAGTGCTGGTCTGTAACCTTCCTGGTCCAAGGAAGGTCTAAACCCCCAGATAGCAGGTGCTTTTAGTAAGGTGCTGGGGGGGGTGGGGGGTGGGGAGGACGGGATGTTCAGGGCCCCTCCGATCTGGGTGGAGAAGCCGTGAGTCACAGGGCAGTCCTCCTGCACACCGCCCCCAAGAGACACCATCCAAGTCAAGTGGGTCCCTCGTCTGAGCCCGCGTGAAACTTTTTTCTTTGGAGACAATTTAAGGGTTAATACTGATCATCCTTGAGAGGCCTGATCCTCAAACCTGCCAGCTCACCCAGATCTGAAACTCCACCCTCAGCTCCCCGGGGGCTGGTGACTCTCCGAGCTGGTACCCACCTGGCTGAAGGAGTCCAGGCTGACCCCGTTGTCCAGGAGGAAGCGCCGCACTTCTTGAACGAGCTGGGTCTCCCCTAGGGCCACACGCACGGCCACACTGCCCTTGGTCTCCTGCGGGAGAGGGAAAAGGAAGAGGCCGTCAGCCAGTGGGCAAGGGACAAGTCAGCCGTCCCATCTCCCAACAGCCTGAAGAGGCGGCCGGATGGGACTGGGCCCCCCCGCCGATGCCCCACACATACCCACAGCGATTTGTGCCTCTGGCTTCTGTGCCGTTCACAGTAAATCAAGGACCCTGCGCCCACCTCTCTAGCTTCACGCCTCACCCTCCACTGTGGCCGTGCAGCCGACTTATCCCCACCTCGGGGTTTCCGCACTTGCTGACCTCTGCCTGCCCGGTGCTTACCCCACAATCCCTCCTTCCATCAAACTTCTGCTGAGATGTCACTTTGGTGACCAGCCTACCCTCACTCGCCCACCCTCTCCCCTACTCGGCTTAACTTCTTCAGAGCCATCACGGACAGGCTGCGCCTGTTTGTCAGAGTCTTCCTCCTCCGGAAGGCTCTGGAAGAACAGGACTCTCTGTGTGGGGTGCCTGTGGAATCTGAACAGGCCGTGCGCGTCCTACGCCCAACACGGTGGCCCCGAGCCCCATCCGGCCACCGAACACTTGCAATGTGGCGCGTGCGAATCAAGAAGTGCTCGGAGCAAAAAAACACGTGCTGGGTTTCGAACACAAAATATCTTGTTGTCTTTTATACTGTGTATGAGGTTGAAATGACATCGTGGCTGCGCTTCAGCTCCACTGAACTAAATGAAACAGATTACGAGCACGAACCTTGCCTGTTCTTTTTTGCTTTTTAAGAAACACGGCCACCAGGATGTTTCCAAGTGCACGTGGGGCACACGTTCTCGTTCTAATGGACAGTGCTGACCTCGAGTGTTGGGCAGGAGTAAATGACAGCGGGTCAACGGGCTTATGGGCCAAAACCCCTGTAATCCTTTGCTGACTGGCTGGAAAACACACGCGGAGGTTCTGCCTAAGTTGGACTCCACCGTGGTGTAACTACACACACGTGCGTTTTATTTATTCGTTTTAAAAATTTTTTTTTAACGTTTATTTATTTTTGAGACAGAAAGAGACAGAGCATGAACGGGGGAGGGTCAGAGAGAGAGGGAGACACAGAATCTGAAACAGGCTCCGGGCTCTGAGCTGTCAGCCCAGAGTCCAACGCGGGGCTCGAACTCACAGACCATGAGATCAGGACCTGAGCCGAAGTCAGATGCTCAACCGACTGAGCCACCCAGGCGCCGCCACACACGTGCGTTTTAAAGAAGGCCTGTGATGTGAAGGCGCTGGAGAGATGGGTGGAACGAGTCAGCTGGAATTAGGTTGGACTTCGACAGGAAGCGGGGCAGAGACTGAAGACTCCCCTTTTCCCGTCTCAAAGACCGGGGCTGCCCCGGGCCGAGGGACTGGGTGCAGCAACCCCCGGAGAGGCGTGTGACCGGGCTCGGTGCATGGGCACCAGACTCAGGCAGACCTGGTGTCATCTCATCTCAGGCTTTTCCAGGTGCATGACCCTGGCCAAGCTGCTTTGTGTCCCTAGGCCTGTTTCCTCATCTGGAACGTGGGACAGGAGGAGTGCTAGGTCACCGGGCTGTGGCGAGGAGACCACCCAGCTGGGTGTTTGTCATCAGCTGTGGCCTCTGGCTCGGCTCCACACGGGCCCGGGAGACACAGGCCTGGATCATGGATGGGACACTTCTCGACGAGGCCCCGAGGGTGCCCACAACTTTAGCCTGAGGCCTGGGGCTTGGAGATGACCCCCGAACAACGGCCCCTCCCCTGCTCCTTCTCCCCTCCCCCCGGCATTCGGCCCAGAGCCCACCATGTCGGACGGGACGCCCACTCACGTGGTCAAACACTTGACTCTTGGTGGCGCTGTATTTCTGTGCAATGGCGTCGGCCACAGCGTTAGGGCCTATGAACAGCGTGTTCCAGTTGTGAGAGCTGAGAGGCAGAGGCAGAACGGGGAGGTCAGACCAAGCCTGAACAAGTGGAGTGTCTTCTCAGGTGCAAAGCCCCAGAGAAGTAAGCTCACTGCCCGCCCTTCACCCAGGGCCCAGAGACGGGAGCAAGGACAATACAGTCCCGAATATCTGACCAGCACTTGCTTTGTGCCACAGATTAAGCACTTTGCTTATATTGGCGCAGCTAATTCTTATAACACCAAAAAAGCAAGGCACCACTGTGATTCCCCCCCATTAAGGAGATGAGGAAAGCAGGGCTCGGCAAGGTCATGGCGAGAGGCTGAACCCATCCCAAGGGGCCAGAGCACCCGGGCAGCTGGAGGGGCGGGGCCCAGAGGCTGGTAGCAGGTAAGGACCTGGAGCTGTTGGCTTTGTCTTTAGATTCTTTCTTCTTCTTATAAGACGATGATCCTGAGGTATCAGTGTCCTCACTGGCTTCCTTCTTGATGGTGGACGGTAACACATGTAGCATCCTGCCCTGTGGGGGGCGGGGGTGAGAAGGGGGTAGAGAGAGGAAGGGAAAGGGTACGCCCACATCCTGCCTCAGGACACCAGTCCCTCCACCGGCAGCTGGAAAGACTGGACAGAGCCTCGGGAAGAACCATGTGGCCACCCACGCACAATGTGGGGCCTGGCCATGTGACTCAGGGACGGGACACTTGGCGGGGGGGGTGGCTTTTGACACAGCCTCACAAGGGAAACTGAGTTTATAAAATGCCTGCAGGGGTGCCTGGGTGGCTCAGTCAGTTAAGCGTCCGACTTCGGCTCAGGTCATGATCTCACGGCTCTGAGTTCGAGCCCCGCGTCGGGCTCTGTCTCCCTCTTTCTCTGGCCCTTCCCCTTTCGAGCTCTGTCTCTCTCTCTCCCTCTCAAAAATAAATAAACATTAAAATAAAATAAAAAATAAAGAAAAAAATAAAAACAAAATGCCTGTAGCAACCCCCCTCCTGTCCCCTCGCACGGAGGTGGGGGCACCACATGGGCAGGAGCCAGGTCGAGCTGGAGAGATCAATAAATCATGAATGAACGAATGACTGGGGCAAAAAGGAGAAAGGGAGCTCGAGGTGGCCTGGGCTTGAACAGGCCTGCTAAGCACACTACACGGTAACACTGGAAAAAAGGGAGAGTTTCTTGCACCCTATTGTGACCATTTAATATGACCAGGTCCGAACTCTCTTTCCTTATTTCTCTTCCCAGCGGTATTTCTGAGGACGGACAGCATATTGGTTCGTGTGACAAACAGTTGGGAGTGTGCTCTGTGTGCCGGGTGCTGTCCTAGGTGCTGAAGGGCCCTGCCCTCATGGAGCCACCTTCCACTGGCTCCGGGAAAAAGGAGTGGCTTCGCACACCATCACGCGCGTTTTCTTGTAAACATGGGTGCCTGTGCACGTGGGCACACGCACCCCTTCTCGACCTCCTGGGCCCAGCCGCCACCCGCCAGCCTCGAGCAGTCACCTGGAACACCTGCCCATCCACTTCCGCGTAGGCCTTCACGGCGTGCTCGGGGAACATGAAGGTGACGAAGGCAAAGCCCTTGGGTTTCTTGGTCAGGCTGTCAATGGGGTAATGAAGCTCAGACAGGGGACCTGTGGACAGGAGAGGCGTCAGCATCTCGGGGGCAGGGGCTGGGCCCAACACACGATGGGTTTTAACACATAACAGCTGCTGTTTTGGGTCGGTCACGGCCACTTGGCCCAAGGAACAATGTGGCAAGTGGTTGGCACGAGACCCCCTCAAGGGTCAAGAGTGTCCTTGATTCACAGTCCTTTATGCGGCTACCCTCAAAGTACAGGTGCCTGGGCTGGATCCTGCCTCCACACGGATGTGTGTGGCCTTGGGCAAACCCCGAGCCTCCACATGCCTCAGTCTCTCGTCTATAACACGGCACCCCAAGAGCACCGAGCTCACAGGACAGCAGTCAGTACATCCACAAAGGCGTCACTGTGTGCAGTGTGCTGAACGGTGCTGGTCCAGAGTTAGTGCCCTAGAGGCTTCTGCTGTGATGTGATCATTACGCTCTAAATACAGCCTGTCCGAACCGGCTTCCACCCTAAACATCAGGCTGCCCTCTCTGTCTTCATCTTCCTGAACGGACACCTGCCCGTCCCCTCGCCCGTGTGGCCCAGCCCTGCTGTGCAAACCAGGGCAGTGGCCATGGGCTGGGAGGTTATACCAACGTGCCTGCTCGCAGAGTCCTGCCCGGGGCCGCCCTGCCCCCATAACAGGCACTGAGCCGAGCTCAGATCCTCACGGCCGTCCTCCAAACGGAAGTGAGGGATCCCAAAGCTTCCAGGCCTCGCCCTCCACCTCAAACCCTCACTTCCTTCCCTCCAACGGCCACGACCTTACAAACACACACAGCCCTGCGTGCCAAGCCGAATCCCAGGCCTTCCAATTCTCGCCTGAGAGAGAATGGCAGCAGCGACCGTGACGGCGGACATGACCCTTGCCGTCAAATGCACTCGGGACGCTCGGTCTGGAGAGCGAGGCCTCAGATGGTGGAGCTCAGACCAAAGAGCACGGTCACATCCACACCACCAGTGACCGGACTTCAACCACTGAGCAGCGAGGCAGTCTGGACGGCAAGGGCAAGCTCCGCAAAACGTTTCCAAATCTCGTCTGTCCTGGGGTCAGACAGTGAGGGCAGGAGAGGGCGAGTTCCGACAGCACGCAAGGCCTGCGATGCCACCTTTCACTGGGGGCCCTGCTAACCCCCGATGTAGGTGACATGTCGACGCTCACCCCAGCTCAGGGATCATTAGCCCCATCTATGGATGAGCAGACGGAGACTAGAGGGGTGACGCCATTTGCCCATGGTCAGGAGCCCCCCGGGAGGCGGACTGGACCGGAACTCAGGCCGTGGGCTTGCACTACGTGCCGTGGGCGTGCGCGGTGAGCGGGAGACGGGGGCCCCTACCGAATCTGGAGAAGAGCTGTTCCAGGTCTTCCTCGGTGCTGCTGTAGGGCAGGTTCCGTACGAAGAGCCTCCCAGAGTCGGCCAGGTCCTCCTCCTCTTCGTTCTCCCCGAGGGTCCGGCCTGGCCAGGGTTTGGCGCTGTTCTTCAAGGGCCCCTTGGCCGTGGGGGCGTTCTTTTCCCTGAACACCTCGATGTAGCGCCCGCCTGCAGGAGGAGGGGGTCAGGGCTCCGGAGCAGGCCCGGAACCTGCCGGGACTGCTGGGTCGCGATCCACACTCCCTTGCCGCCTTCCAGGTGCCGCGGCCAAGCCGACAGCGCTGGCTCTGGCTCTACTGCTGGGTGGCAGTCTGGGCCGGTGGCGGGCCTGAACCCGGAGGGCCCCCTCCCCGAATCTCACCCATCCGACTTCAACCCTGGGGGGGCCTGCCCCGCCACCCCGGGGCCCCTGTGCCGCATCCCCTCTGGGGGCAGGTCCCCCCGCAGGGCTCGCAGCTCTGCCCGGGCAAGGGTGTCACGTGACAGCCAACGCTGGAGAACTGTCTCTGTGCACCACCCTGTGCGCCTGATTAGACCCTGACCATCCCCTCCATGTGCGGGTAGTAGGTGCTCAATGAAAACTTACTGCCTGACTTACTAACAAGACTCCTCGGGCTTCCCACCTTCCTAACAGCGCACTCGTGTCCTCACTGGGGGTCACTGGCTGGCCCTGAATCACCTGTCTGCACTGGGATGCGTCAGAGACTGCATCCGTGGACATTGTTCGGGTGACCCCTCCCCCCCCCAATGGTGAGAACTTGTCCCAACGGTGAGAACTTGTGCTTGCTGCCCCCTCCACTGAACGGCCTGCCCGCGAAGCCAGAGCCGGCTCCCCTACTCCTCCGGGCTTTGCTCCAATGTCACCTGGGTGAGGCCCAAGTGGATGAAGTCCTGTTTCAAAACGCGGCTCCTCCAATCCCAGCCCATCTGACGGCTGCCTGTCTCTGCCGGCCGCGTGTCAGTTTTCTCTTAACCTCCAGGAGGGCAGAGACAGGTCCGTTCCGCTCACTGCTCTATCCCCCGTGTCAGGAGCAGTGTCTGGCCCCCAGCAGGCCCTCCACAAAACTTCACGGGGCAAATGAAGGAGTGAAGGAAGCCCTGTGAGCAGGCAGAGGCAGGCTTCCTTACCCATGTACTCCCTGTTGCATTTGAGAGCTTGTTTCACTTCTTCCTCGCTGCTGAAATCCACAAAGATGTACCCTGAGGGACGATGACAAAGACAGAATCTGTAGACACGGGTGGGAGTCACCCAGGAGTGCCCGTGCTGTGCTAGGTGTCCGGGGGGAGCCTGAGCAGAAAGTGGGGGGGGGGGGGACACCCATTTCTGCCCAGTCTCCAAAACACAAGCCGACTCTCCTGCCCCCCACCCCACCCCAGGCCAAACTTCTCTTTGCAGGGAGCCAGCGGGGAGACACCGTGGCCCGGCTGTACATGTGGAGGGCCTACAGGAGTCAGGAACACGGGAGGCCCTCACCTCCCTTCCAGCCTCACCCCACCCGAACCAGGGCCTGCCCCATGGCCTTCCCTGGAGACGTGCCCGAAGCCGCCGTGTTACGACCAGCTTGGAGCCTGCACGGCCATCTCCACCGTCTGTGAGCTCCTGAGGCCCCAACGTGCATACAAAGGAGGACCCAGGAGTCCTTCCTGGAGTCCGGACGGACTGAGGCCTCACACCTCCACCTCACACAAGGCCTCAGTGCTGTCAGGAAGCAAAGCATCAGGGCTAACAGATGCCAGGGCTGTGACCTCGTCCAAAGCCCACAGTCCGAGGCCTCTATCACAAGGCTGTTTATTCCCTCCTAAGATTCTCCTTCCTGTCTGTTCCCAAAGGCAGGCTCCTCATCCGTCCCCATAAACATCCTCCCCCCCCTTCCCTCCCCCTCTGCCACACCCCAGCCCAGCCTACTGCTCTGATCCTTCCCAGGAGGGCTGCAAAGCCCCACCCGGCCCACGGCCCCAGGACCCTCCTGTCACCAGCCAGGGGTCCGTTCTACATCCAACTGTGGCCTCCCTATGCTTTAAGCCACTGGCAGGGTCCTGCACCCAGGCTGAAGTCCACGGTCATTAGCAAGCCCCAGGCCTGGGGGCCAGGTCCTGGGTCCTCACCAGCTATTCTAAGGGGACATTCTGCCCCTCCTCAAAAGCGTCATGGTCACATGCCTGCTCCCTCCAGTTCCCGAGCCTCCAATAGGGTTTAATAGCAGCTCTTGGGGAGCGTGCAGTAGGCGTTCAACACTGTTTAGATGCTGTGTGTGTACTAACTCACTGAAGGAGTTAATACAATTTAATGAGGCAGGACGCCCTACTACACAGCTGAGCAAACTGAGACGAAGTCCCTCATCCCTGGGCACAGGGCTCGCGAGCGGCCGAGCTGGGATCTGAGCCCGGGCAGGCGCTCGTCACCCCGTCCTCCACCGCACTTGGAGAGCTGGGCAAGGAGGGAGGGCTGGCTGGAGGAGCAGACCCGCCTGGGAGGCAAGGTTTCGTGCTCAGAGACCGGGGAGGAAAGATGACAAGACCCGCCCCAAAATAGGAGCCCTTGCGTCCCTAGACATCAGCCACAGTTCCTGAACCCTCCGCCCATGCCAGAGTCTTCTCGCCCAGGATGCCCTGCATGCCCAGTGCCGGCCTCCCCATGGCCGGAGGCCCTCAGTGCATTCCTCCGTATCCTGCAGCCTCCCGGCCTGGCCAGCGGGTAGGCTCTCCAAGCTCAGGCCCTTCTTTCCAGCATGCTCCCCACCCCTCTGAAGCCTAGAGAGGGGGCCGGCCACGAGGAGTGGGAAGGGGTGCAGAAGAGGGCAGCACAGGGGCAACACCACACATTCTCAGCAACTCAACAGTGCTGCCCGTGGACCCGGCCCAGAAAACCCCAGGACCAAGGACATCTGCTTTTTTTTTTTTTTTAATGTCTACTTATTTTTTTTTCAAAGAGAGAGAAACAGAGTGCAAGCAGGGGAGGGGCAGAGACAGAGGGAGACACAGAATCCAAAGCAGGCTCCAGGCTCTGAGCTGTCAGCACAGAGCCCGACGCGGGGCTCGAACCCACAAACCGTGAGATCATGACCTGAGCCGAAGTCGGACGCTTAACCACCCAAGCGCCCAGGGGTATCTCACTAAACAGAACAGGTGAGCCGACGAGCCCAAGTGTGGGCTGAGGTGGGGAGGGGAGAGAAGAGGAACAGGTTAAGACGACCCGCCAGGCCGCCAGGGAGGCTGGCCCTGGTCCTGAGCCCGTCCACTGACAACCCGCAAACCGCAAACCCAGCAGCTGCCCCGAGCCTCCATCAATACCGCCTGCCTCCCCCTCAAGCTGGCACTGGCCTTACCTGTCTTGTTCCCGTGAGCATTTCTCACTATTCGAATGGCCACTGGTCTCAGCGGGGCCAGGAATTCCATGACATTCTTCTACAAGAAGAAAAGTTTTTCCTCCTTTATCGACCCAGTAACAGACGTGCAACCCCATCAAGAAACAGGGGCCAAATTTCTGGATTCAGAGAGGTCCCCACAGTGGCTTACCCTTCAGCATCTCTCGCACCTCTAAACAATACGTATCTTTTCCCCTTCGTAAAACTACCTTAGAAAAAGTTTGTAAAAAAAAAAATTGGGAGTGAAAAGTATAAATATATGTGTAGAGTAGTAACGTCCCAATCAGCATTTTCAGGCATGGTTTCTGATCTTTTTTCTTTTTACATATTTGGGATTAACTCTTTTGTCGCTTCTCATTAATGCATGAATATTTGTTCATGTTACTTCTTCAAGGTGACACATAGACACTTAAAGGGCTGTTGTAGACAGTCCCCGATTTTCTGAACTCTTTCTGTTTTGGACTAAAGGTGATTTAAACACACTTTCTTTTTTCTCTTTTTTCTTTTTTTTTTTACTGTTTTATTTATCTTTGAGAGAGAGAGAGAGAGAGAGAGAGAGAGAGAGAGAGAACGAGAGAGAGGGTGACAGAGAATCCAGAAGAGGCTCCCGGCTCCAAGCTGTCAGCACAGAACCTGATGTGGGGTTCGAACTCATGAACCACAAGATCATGACCTGAGTCAAAATCGGACACTTAACCAGCTGAGCCACCCAGGCACCCCAAACACATTTTCTTAAGATGCACACAAATATCCACAATATTAGCAAATGCCGAAAAGTACAAAACAAGAAGTCAAAAATGGCCCCGGTTTCCAATGCCCAGCTCACTTTTGTTGGCTTTTTGTTAAAAATGAAAGTAGGGGAACCATTCTCATTTGTGTACTGGCTTTTAAGCCCGTTAGAGAAGCTTCAAAGGCGCAAGCAACCATAAAAATCAACGCACAGAAGACGAATGGAAGAAGAATTTTTGCTGTTACTACCCCCACTTTTAAATATGTCAAATTACCAAATTCTCCCCCCCAAAAAAACCTTTTTCCTCATTTTCATGTGCCTACTGAGAAATCTAGCATAGGACAGAAGGTGTGTCTTCTTTATGGGGCACCGGGGCGGCTCAGTCGGTTAAGCGTCTGACTCTTTCGACTTCCGCTCAGCTCCTGATCTCACAGTTCCAGAGACTTGAGCCCTGCACTGGGCTCTGTGCTGACAGCGCACAGCCTGCTTGGGATTCTCTCTCTCTGCCTCTCCCGGGCTTGCACTCTCTCTCCCACAAAATAAACATTTAAAATTAAAAAAAAAAAAAAAAAAAAAGTGTATCTCTTGGAAAAAAAAAAAATCATCAATCTACACTCTTCTGTATGTTGCATGTTTTACTTGATGGTACATCCTGGGGACCTTCCATACCAGGACATTCTTTTAAGTGACATATCATATCCTACTGTTTCAATGTGCCCCACTTAGTTAACTCCAGCTAACTAAACTCCAGTTCGCACGAGTCAACTAGACCTTGTGTTTTTCAGTACGGGCACTACGGAAATTTGGGGCCTGGGGATCTGTCCTGTGCACTACAGGATGCCTGGCAGCATCTCTACCCTCTGTCCCCAGATGCTCCCTCTTCGGCTGCAAGAGTTGAAGCCATCTCCAGATATTGTCAAGTGTCCCCTAGAGGGGGCACACCATCCCCAGCTGAGACCCCCTAACTTAGCCACTTCTTTTTTTTTTTTTTTTTTAATGTTTATTTTTGAGAGAGAGAGAGAGCAAGCAGGAGAGGGGCAGAGAGAGAGGGAGACACAGAATCCGAAGCAGGCTCTGGGCTCTGAGCTGTCCGCACAGAGCCTGACATGGGGCTCGAACCCACGAACCGTGAGATCATGACCTGAGCTGAAGTCGGACTGAGCCACCCAGGCACCCCTAACTTACCCACTTCTTTAAGGACAAAGTGTAAAGGTTGTTTACTGGTTTTTGTTTTTGGGTGTTTGGTTTTTTTTTTTTTTTGCGTTTCTAAATAACAACATAAATTGATGCATTAAGTTACCAATTAAATAGTAACACGAAAAGGCTGCAGTGAACATTCTTGCACTGAAATCTTGGTGTACGTGAGCCGTTCGCCTACAGCAAATTCCTAGCATTAAAATTGCTGGGCCAACGGACTTCAAGCTGTATTACAAGCTGTAATCATCAAGACACTATGGTACTGGCACAAAAACAGACACTCAGATCAATGGAACAGAATAGAGAACCCAGAAATGGACCCATAAACGTATGGCCAACTAATCTTTGACAAAGCAGGAAAGAATATCCAATGGAATAAAGACAGTCTCTTCAGCAAGTGGTGCTGGGAAAACTGGACAGCGACATGCAGAAAAATGAACCTGGACAACTTTCTTACACCATACACAAAAATAAACTCAAAATGGATGAAAGACCTCAAAGACAGGAAGCCATCAAAATCCTCAAGGAGAAAGCAGGCAAAAATCTCTTTAACCTCAGCCGCAGCAACTTCTTACTCAACACGTCTCCAGAGGCAAGGGAAACAAAAGCAAAAATGAACTATAGGGACCTCATCAAAATAAAAAGCTTCTGCACAGTGAAGGAAACAGTCAGCAAAACTAAAAGGCAACTGACAGATTGGAGAAGATATTTGCAAATGACCTATCAGATAAAGGGTTAGGATCCAAAATCTATAAAGAACTTATCAAACTCAACACCCAAAAAACAAATAATCCAGTGAAGAAATGGGCAAAAGACATGAATAGACACTTCTCCAAAGACATCCAGATGGCCAACCTACACATGAAAAAAGCTCAACACCACTCATCATCAGGGAAACACAAATCAAAACCACAATGAGATACCACCTCACACCTGTCAGAATGGCTAACCTTAACAACTCAGGCAACAACAGATGTTGGCAAGGATGCGGAGAGGATCTCTTCTGCATTGTTGGTGGCAATGCAAGCTGGTGCAGCCACTCTGGAAAACAGTATGGAGGTTCCTCAAAAAACTAAAAATAGAACTACCCTACGACCCAGCCATTGCACTACTAGGCATTTATCCACGGGATACAGGTGTGCTGTTTCGAAGGGACACGTGCACCCCCATGTTTATAGCAGCACTATCGACAATAGCCAAAGGATGGAAAGAGCCGAAATGTCCATCGATGGATGAATGGATAAAGATGTGGTATATATACACAATGGAGTATTATGCAGCAATCAAAAAGAATGAAATCTTGCCATTGGCAACTATGTGGATGGAACTGGAGGGTATTATGCTAAGTGAAATTAGTCAGAGAAAGACAAAAATCCTAGGACTTCGCTCATATGAGGACTTAAAGAGACAAAACAGATGAACACAAGGGAAGGGAAGCAAAAATAACATAAAACCAGGGAGGGGGTACAAAACAGAAGAGACTTAAATACAGAGAACAACAGAGGGTTCCTGGAGGGACTGTAGGAGGAGGAATGGGCTCAATGGGGGAGGGGCACGGAGGAACCTACTCCTGAAATCACTGTTGCACTGTATACTTAACTAACGTGGATGTAAATTTAAGAAAAAAAAAAAATGCTGGGCCAAATGTATGTGGCTTCTTAATTTTGACGGACGCTTCCAAACTGCCCTCCAAAAGGCTGCACTGCACACTTCTACCGACAGCCTGCCAAAGTATTATCGAACTTTTAAAATGTTTGCAAAACGTAATCTTCCAGATTGGACCTGTAGTTCTTCAACTCTGAGTGAACTCAAGTATCTTTACTGGCTCATATGAGTTCTTTCCCTTAAAAGACCTCCTAACCTTTTGTCCATTTTCCTTTCAGGTCACAGGTCCCAATACCAACCTATTTATTTGTAAGTTAAAGAGACCTGCCTGTTCTTCGGTGATGAATGTCTGTCATCTCTTGACTTTACGACATCTGTCGCCCTACGGAAGGTTTTAACTGCTGTGTAGTCAATTAATCCATGTTCTTCCTTACGGCCACCAAAGTTCTGCAACAGCTTGGAGGGCAGTGTTTCATACTAATATGATAAGTAAATTCACCCAATGCTTCCTCCTGTAACTTTCACAGTCTCTTTTTTTTTTTTTAATTTTTTTTCAACATTTTTTATTTATTTTTGGGACAGAGAGAGACAGAGCATGAACGGGGGAGGGGCAGAGAGAGAGGGAGACACAGAATCGGAAACAGGCTCCAGGCTCTGAGCCATCAGCCCAGAGCCTGACGCGGGGCTCGAACTCACGGACCGCAAGATCGTGACCTGGCTGAAGTCGGACGCTTAACCGACTGCACCACCCAGGCGCCCCCAAAGTCTCGTTTTTTAAAGCTTTCGGTGCATCTGAAATTTATCTTGCTGTAAGGAGTAAGGCTGGAATCCATCTTTCTTTCTGCAGAAAAGCTCACCGATTGTCCCATTATTATTTATAGAAAAATCTCTCTTCTCATTGATGTGGACCACCCCCATGACACTAGAGTAAATGCCGATATAAATATGAGTTTATTTCTGTATTCTATCATATTCCATCAATCTGTCCACAACTTTGCTCGAACCAAACTGTTTTAAATGCTATAGCTTCAATCAGGTTTCAGTATCTTGTAGACGGAGGTCTATTCTTGCAGGATATTCCCCATTGTTACACCATCCCCTCTCGTGATGAACTCATTCTTCTATAAGAATTGGTATCTTTACTTTCCAAAAATGCATGGCTTTCCATTTATGTTAAATGTTCTTTTAAGAATCCCTCACTGGAATTTAACGTTTCCTTTATACAGAACCTATAAAACTTCCATGAGAGTATCTATAAAGCCTCCCTTCACACACACACACACACACACACACACACACAATGTTCATCAGAATATCTAGAAGCAGGTTTTCTTTCTGGCTTAAACACAAATCTTTTCTTCCATTGTATTTTGTTTTTGTTCATAGAGACGGAAAAAGTGACTCTTTTCTTTGGCGTTAGTTTTGCAAAAAGACATCTAACGTTTACTTATTTACGTTTTTTAATTTTTTTAGGTTTACTTATTTTTTGAGAGAAAGAGCAAGCCGGGGAGGGGCAGAGAGAAGGAGAGAGAGAATCCCAAGTGTAGGCTCTGCACTGTCAGCACAGAGCCCAACCTCATGAACTGTGAGATCACGACCGGAGCCGAAACGGAGGGTCGGATTCTTAACCAACGGAGCCACCCAGGTGCCCCATCACGTTTACTTATTAAGTAAAGCATGATCCTCTGCATGTTTGATATTGAAAGGATTCTGACTCTAAATTACCCGATAATTCAGAGAGTCTAGTGCGACCCAAACACCGACTGCGGAGATGAACTTGGATGAGCTTAATTTTTAAGAATCGGTAAATACAGACTATCAAAACAGAGGAACCCTTCAAGAGGAAAAAAAAAAGGGCAAAGATATATATGGTTGGGCACTTTGTAAAAGAGGATGAATTACAAATGTGATTGGCCCCACCAATGATTGAAAATATAAATTAGGATGAGATGCCATTTTCTCCTGTCACGTTGACACAGGTGAACACCCGGGGTTCACAGAAGCCGGCATTTCCGTACGTCGCTGAAGAGAGTGCAAACCAGCAATGCTTCCGGGGGCAACTGACATTCTGTATCAAAGCCTTGAAAGTGCCCGTGCGTGCGCCTGCATGATATCTATCTGAAGCAAGGGTTGGCAAACTGTGGCCCGCAGGCCAAATATTGCCCATGGCCTGCTTTTGCATGACCTGAAAGCTAAGAGTGGTTTTCCATTTCTGAAGGGTCATTTGAAATAAAGAAATGTGGTCCAGATACCATAGGGCCCCCAAAGCCTAAACTCTGTGACCTCCGTGGAAAAAAATCTGACCTCTGGTCTCAGGGAATGCTGACTGCATTATTATTAACAGCGAAGTCTGGAAACGACTCCCAGGCCCCACCTTTGGGGATTCGGGGAGTACATATCACAGTGCGTCCACAGTAAGTCACGTGCAACGTGAACGACGACGCTGGCAGGGAGGATGCAGAATATTCTACACCACGCCCCCTCCTGATGAACTTACTCTTCTACAAGAATTAGTATCTTTACTTTCTAAAAACGTGTGGCTTTCCATTTATGTAAGTGTTCTTTTCAATCCCTCCCTGGCTTGCTCTCTCTTTCTCTCAAAAAGTAAATAAACATAAAAGAAATTGAAAATAGTAATTAAGCAAACATTAGATGCCTTTTTGCAAATCTAGTGACATAAAAAAGTCACTTTTTTTCCTCTCTAGGACCAAAAACTAAACGCTGCAGAACATTCAGCATTCAAAAATATTGTTGACGTATCGTGAAGTTTGAAAATAGTTTCTACTGTAGGAATGCTTTTTAAAGCTAGAAGACGATGATCATTGTTTATATACTAAGAAAAAACTGTCTAAGATCAACTCAGAATTTATTAGTGGTTCTCACTGAGTGAGATACAGGGATATGTGGGGGGGGGGGGGCATGTGGGTGTGTAGGAAGTTGTCCTGCTTTGCCTGGGACAGTCAGTAATTACACCCGCAGGAAGTACCCCTGCGTCCTGGCTCCCTATCTGGTGAGCATTCCTCTCACCCTCAACTTGATTAAAGAACATTTTATTTACTTTTTTTTTTTTTAATGTTTATTTTTGCGAGAGAGAGACAGAGCCACAGCATAAGCAGGGGAGGGGCAGAGAGAGAGGAAGACACAGAATCCGAAGCAGGCTCCAGGCTCCGAGCTGTCAGCCCAGAGCCCGACGCGGGGCTCAAACTCACAAACCACAAGATTATGACCTGAGCTGAAGTCAGATGCTTAACCGACTGAGCCACCCAGGCGCCCCTTGAACTTTTTTAATGTTTATTTTGTTTTTGAGAGACAGAGAGAGACAGAGCATGAACGGGGGAGGGGCAGAGAGAGAGAGGGAGACACAGAATCGGAAGCAGGCTCCAGGCTCTGAGCTGTCAGCACAGAGCCCGACGCGGGGCTCGAACCCACGGACCACAAGATCGTGACCTGGGCCGAAGTCGGACGCTCAACTGACGGAGCCACCCAGGTGCCCCAAAAGAACATTTTATAGGTTCATCCTAGTTCTAAGTAATTTTACCTTATTTAGCTACTTAAAGAAATCTTCTACTGTAAACTTTTGTGACTTCCATAAAGGAGGGAATTTGAAGAGTTCTCTGCTGTGTAAACCCAGAATCTAACACTACAGCCTGCAGGCCAAAAGCGGCTGGCAGCCCATTTTTGTCAGTCAAGTTTTTCGTGCGCACAGCCATGCCTATTTGCGCACCTATCGTCGAGGGCGGTCTCTGTGTTGCCACAGCGGGTTGGGCAGTCACAACAGGGACCGTATGGATCACAAAGCCCTGAGTATTTACCAGCTCATCCTTTTCAGACGTTTTTACCAGAGAAAGTCTCCCACGTAACCAGGGGATGAAACCGATCTTTCTCGGTCTCTGTTTCCTGACCCTGTCAACGCCCGAGATCGGAAGCTCTCAATTTGACCCCAACGCCTTCCAGCTCAAGTCCTCAACTGGTCCTGAAGTCCCCATGCAGCAGAGCGTCCTGGAATCCTCACCCCCGTCCCCTGCTCTCCCAGGGGCTCCTTCCCCTCGTCACGTTGTCGGCACCTACCTCCGTGACGTTGAACGGGGCTCCCCGCAGCCTCACGGTGTGGGGGGTGGTGGGTTCCTTCTGGGTTGCTGGTTTGTCTGCCTGAACGAAGGCAAGAACAGAAAGGGCCACAGTGACTTCCTTGCCACAGCTGCAGGAGGTGGACCTTCCAGACGCCTCGGCAAGGACTCGGAGGCACGTGATTGATGCCAGGGCGAGCCGCGGGATGCTGACAAGCATCACGCCTGCCGTGGAGATGCCGTGTGGCTGGCGTGGAGGTGAGGGCGTGCTAACAGGGGCTCCAGGCCACAAGGAGGGGCAGAGGGCCCGGGATGGAGCCTTGAGGTACCGTGACAGTGGCTACCATTGACTGAGGGCTTGCTCTGTGCCCGACACTGTCCGAGGCACTTTGCAAACGCAGCTGGCCTGCTGAATCTTCAAAACAACCTTAGACGATTATGGGTTCGGGATCTTCTTTATAATGCCCGAACCCAAACTGCCAGGAAAAAAGGTAGGTTTTCTATAATCTCTTTGGCAACAAAACTTGCCCTGACTTGAAGTCACCTGCCAGGACAACCTGCCCTCAGCTGATGCGAGGCAACCTACAGGCGACCCTTACCCTGAGGGCAGGAGTGGTCCTTTGTGGTTTCACTGCAGAAACAGAAGTGTGTGATGACAGACCGGACCCCACTGCGGGTGCCACACCGCCAGGGGGATCTTCCTGATCTCTGAAACTTCCAGGGCCAGCAGGTGCACCGGCACAGGGGTTTGGGAAACCGGACACAGAGGCCATTGCTATGCTGAGTGTCATCTCAGACGAGGAGAAGCACCCTCACCCCGGGTCCCACGGCTACTCTGTGTCGGGGCTGAGATCTGAACCCACAGCTCTAGGAACTCGACATTAGTCCAGAATATACATTTTTAGGAGAAAAGGATGGAATGTGCAATTGGAAGGGGCCGAAAATGAAGGACAGAGAAGGATGAAGAAAGAAAAAGAGAGAGGACACGTGGCACCTTGAAGGGAGCTGGCTGGGGGATAGGGAGGTGAGGGCATGGGGCCCAAACATGACCCACCGGGTCCCTAAGCAGAGAGAACGCCCTGGTGGGGGACAAGGCGGCCGTCCCTGAAGGTCGCACCCACGTTTATAATGTAGACTTCAGAGCCCAGCAGCCCAGCAGTCGTGACCCCACGACTTCCCAGCCATGACCTTGGCCAAGTCGCTTCCCTCCTCTGGGCCTCGGTTTCCTCACCTACAAAATGGGACAGGAATCCCTGCATGCCCCCGCTCCCCAGAAGGCTGTCCTAAGAATCCACGACAAATGACAAAGCCCGCGTTGTACCCAGCATGTAGTAAGCACTCAATTAATCCCATCGGTATTGCCGACTATGGGCTCACACCCGCCTATCCTGCTACAAAACAAAGTATCACCTGCTCCTACCTCTCAACTGGCTCATTCACACCCCTCAGCTCCGGAAGGCAGGTGGCCTCTCCACGTTGCCACAGAAAATAAACTCGGGAGGGGAGAAGTGCTTGCTCTAGGTCGCACGGTGAGCAAGTGGCAGGGCTGAGCCGCAGAGCGATCTTTCCTTTATGATACCCGCCGCCAGCAAAGGGGCCACAGCGAGCATGGGCGAGGACGAGGGCACACGTCCCCTCCCCGTCCTCCCTCTGCCTCCCAAGCGCCCGCGCACGTCCTCACGCACCCACCTCAGCGCCGGCCGCCCCCGGCCTCTTGTCCCTGGACGGCGCGTCCTGCTCCGGGCCAGCCGCGCGCCCCCCTCCATCTTGCCGGACGGCCTCGCTCCCGTCCGCACAGCTGACAGCTTCGTCTTCGCTCCCCTCCTCCTCCGAGGATGACAGCGACTCGGACGTGACCATCTTGGATTTCAGGTAGTCCATGTCGGACAGTTCCTGCTGCACGGCCGCCCTGGGTTCGCGGCCACCCTCCTCTGCGAAAAGCAGGGCGGGCAGTGAGCGGAGCAGTGGCCGGGGCGGCAGAGGGCCACCGGGGGCAGCCCCGGTGGGTCCTCTGACACGTGACGTTAACCGGGGCGAACCGTGGGGAGTTCGGGTATCTCACAGGCCACGGCTGGTCGAGAGCCACGCGACTCCCCGGGCCGGCCCTGCCCTGCCCTCGTCAGTCTGCTCTTTCGACTGCGGCCTGCGGGACTCTTCTGAGAGCACGGACAGGACCGTCGCTCCTGGAGTGGCCTCCAGATGCTCCCGGGACACCCACCCTCTTCCTCGGGCCCACGTGAGCTGCCCGGCTTCTCCCCGGCAGCCACCCCAAACCACGCGGGGTCCCCTCGAGCTCCTGCGCTTCCCTCTGCCCTGTGCCCTGGCCACGCTCCTCCCTCTGCCGGCGACCCCCTTCCCGCGCCTCCCCTGCTCCATCCCAGCAGCTCCCAGTGAGTCGTCTGGACTCCAGTGTTGTCAGAAGCTTTACCAGGCCTGAAATTCACAGGGAAGTCATTCTCCCGCCTCAATGCAAAATTGACGCCGACCCTCGACCACAGCAACTGCCACTCTGGATGGCGACTGCTCCCGCTCGCATCCCCCCCCCCCCCCCGACGTGGCTGTGGGCCCCTGCTGAGGACAGAGGTGCCCTCCCTCACCGCCTTCAGGCCTCCGCTCTACGGTCCCCTCCTCGACAGGCCTTCCCCGGGAGCTCTCCTCCCCCGCTTTCCTGCTTTCTCTCTGTGGCCCCCGCCTTTAGGCACGTCGCCAACACTGAACTTCATCTCCTGTGGTTTCTCTCCCCACCACTGGCATGGGGGCTCCATGCGAGCAGGATTCTTCTGTCTTTTGCTCACTGCTATGTCCTGAATGCCCAGAATTCAGCGGGTGCCCCATAAATATTTGACTGACTGTGACCAGGCCGGGTCAGGGCATCTTGGGTGGGATAACCACCCCCACTTGAGGACAGCGTCTCTCACAGTCGTCTCCTGTGTCTGGCACTGAGGGGCCCAAGGTCACACCCCTGCTGGTCAGGACACACTCAAGGGCACGCGCTCCGGCAGGGAGGGTGCACGCGGATGCCCTTACCTTCCGGGTCCTCCCCAGGCCCCTCCTCGTCACTCTCCTGCCCCGAGTCGGAGTCGAAGTTCAGGTAGTCACTGGCAGGCCTGCCCTTCCCTTTCGAGGGCTCGGCGTCCAGGGCATCGTTCGCCCAAGTGGCTGTCTGCGTCCGCTTCTGATGAACCGACAGGAACTCCCGGAACTCGGCGTCTTTCTTCAGCTGGTGGCACCGGGGCCGGGGACAAAGGGGGACAGGCAGAGAAGGCTCGGCTAGGGCGCACCCGCCTGCCTCCCCGGAGGATGAGGGCATCCGCCGAGCTCACGTCCCTGGCCTCCCGAGGACCCTGGGGGCAGTTGGTGGTACCCTTCACCAGACTAGAGGACTACGGAGCCACAGACACATGGCAAGGAAGACGAGGCCCACCTCTGCCCGCCAGGCTGCCTCACCCCCTCTGAGCCTGCCGCAGCCCGCCCAGCACCACCCAGGGCACCCACGCTCTCGGCCAACGGGACACACTCACCTTCTCCAGCTCACTTGCTACCTTTTTCGTCTTGTCATCCTGCAAAAAGAAGTCGCAGACGGTGAGGGTCACAGATGAGGGGGAAGGGGGGACAGAACGCATTGCCCGGGGAGCACCCGCCTTCAGGAACCACCCGAGGTGGGGTGTCTGGCCATTCCCGCTCCCACCGCCCAGTCCATGCAGGGGCCACCACCTTGCTGACACCGGGGATGCGGGTGGGAGTGACCTTCTACGCACTTTCTTAGGTTCCGTGGAGACGGAGTCTTGGCCTTTTGAGGGATTCTTAGACTGGCTTGTTTTCTGGGCATGCTTGCTCCAGGCCCGGGGCTTTGTCGGGTCCCCAAACGACTTGCAGAACTCCACCTGCGTGGGAGAGAGAGGGTGATGGGGACACTGCCACCTGCCCAGCATGGGCGCTCCCCTTCGGCACCTGGGGAGCCAGGCCTTTTTACAAAGGTGGCTGTCACTTGCTGGCTGAGTGGGCTGAAGCAAATCACAACCGACCCTTGAACCACAACCCCCGAGTTCCTGTCTCCACTCCTGTCCCGATCACCCAGGTCAAAGGTCGCAGCCACTTAACCTTTCCGATGTTCAAAGTGGGGAGGGTGGGGGTTGCTCCCACCTGCAGAGGGCTCAGACTGCCTGGCGCGTGGAACTTGCGGGTAAGTGCAGTGACCGTGGTGACTTTAGCGAGGACGGGCAAAGGCCGGCAGGGACTACAGATGTCCCTGGGATGATACGAGTTGGAACCGTGCGGGTCCGCTTATATGCAGATTTTTTTTTTTTTTTTTTTTGCTAAATACAGTACAGCATCGTGAATGTCTTTTCTCTCATGATTTCCTTAATGTGTTTGGTTTTTTTTAGCTTATTTTATCGTAAGATTACAGCACAGAACACATATAACATGCAAAATACATGTTAACTGTTATCAGTAGGGCTCCTGGTCAACAGTAGGCTATTAGTAGTTAGATTTGGGGGGAGTTGAAAATTCTGCACGGATTTTTAATTGCGCAGGGGGTCGGCTCTGGAGCCCGAGTTCTTAGCCATCCAGCCCCCAGGGTGGCTGACGCAGGGGGTCGAGGCTAAGGTAGTGGCCTCCCGGATCACTGTAACTACCGTGGGGCAAGCTCAGCTGGCCCCAGAGGACAGCTCTGGGGTGACGAGACAGGGGGGCGACCGCTCGGAAGCCCGGAAGTGCTTGGTGTCCAGCCTGAGCTGAGAGCCACGCTTTCTGCCACACTCAGGAGTGCCAGGCGGCCACCTCTGCCCCCTGGGGACAGGCTACCATCCTGCCACACCCCTTTGTAAGGACTTTCAAAATAGTTCTGCTGTTTCTGTAGCAATGACATGTGTTCAATGTATGAAGCTTAAATCAACAGAGGAAAGTACAAGTGGAAAAACAAACAAACAAACAAACAAAAACCCGTTTTTACCCTAACCCTTATCACCCGGAGGGAGAAATTAACGTTTTGGTAAAAATCCTTCCACGTGGCTCTCTTCACATCACACACTTGTAGACTAAAAAATACGATTGTCTGAATGGGATCGCAAGATACACACTTGTCCAACATCTGGTTTTCTCTTCTCACCAGAGCGTTAAGGATGTTTTACCAACTCATTAGATGTACATGAGTGACACGGGCAGGACCTCCTCCTCCAGGAAGCTCTCCTGACCCCTTCCCAGGCCAGGACCCGGGCCCCCTGGCGCTTCCCCATCACAGCGCTGACAACACGGACTGAAAGCGGCCTATTTACCCATGAGGACGGGGCCAGGGGCACGATGTTTCTCTAAACCCCCAGCATCGGGTGGGCGCTCCCCGCCCCCACGCTGAGTCCCACCCCGCCCCCACGCTGAGTCGGAAACTGCGGAGAAAGCTCTCCAGGGGAATCGTACGCAGGAAGTTTGAGCACCGGTGAGGTGGACCGGGGCAGCATGGTCTGGAAGCAGCCAGGCTCCGGACAGGAGCGGAGAGGGGAAGGTCAAGTGGGGTCAGGTTCAACGGGCAGGCGGAAGTGGACTCACCACGATCCGGGATGTGTCGATAAAACTCCTGTTGAAATGGTTCAGTGCCGATCGGGCCTCTTCCTCCGACTTGAAGCCGATGAAGCCAAACTTACGGAACTTGCCGTCTTTGGTGAACTTCAGGCTGCAGTCGGTCAGGGCGCCAAAGGAGGCAAAGAGCTGCCTGAAACGCTCCTCTTTCATCTGGGACGGAAGGGGCGCAGTGAGGGAGGAGCAGGGGAGTCCTCAGAGCCAAGGGGGCAAAACCGGGCTGGAAACCCCGAGGCCCTGGGATTCCCTGTTAGGATAAGGAGAGCGAACACATCGGGAGGTCAGCCCTGTGGCCACTCCACAGCCAACACCTGATAAAGACCTGTCAGGATAAACGCGTGAACAAATGAACGTGGTAGGTTACATGTGTTTGCTCATTGTGGTGGAGGGTAGATGTCCACATCCTAATCCCTGGGCCCCGTGAGGATATGACTGTTGATGGCAAAGGCATTTCACAGATGTGATTACATTAAGGATCCCGAGATGGGGAAGTTCTCCTGGATTATCCGGGTGGATCTGAGGTCCATGTTCCACTATACGAGAGAGACAGGAGGGTCAGGGCCGGAAAAGGTGATGGGATGTTGGAGACAGAAAGAGACTGCACGATGCCATGCTGTTGGCTTTGACCATTCAGGAGGTGGCCAGAGGCCCAGGAGAGCAGGCAGCCTGGAGAAGCTTAAAAAAGGCAAGGAAACAGATTCTCCCCGGGAGTCTCCAAAAGGAACGCGGCCCTACCAACGCCTTGATTTTAGGATTTCAGCACTGGGGTGGCTCGGCCGGTTAGGTGTCCGACTTTGGCTCAGGCCATGATCTCACGGTTCATGGGTTCGAGCCTCAGGACAGGCTCTGCACTGGTGGTGTGGAGCCTGCTTGGGATTCTCTCCCTCTCTCTTCCTCTTTCTGTGCCTCCCCCCCACATGCACCCGCTCTCTCAAAACTAATAATAAGATTTAAAAGAAAAAACAAGGTTCTCTGCCCTCCAAAACTGTAAGATTACCAATGTGTATTGTCTAAGCCACTTCGTTTGTGGCAATTTCTTGTAATAGCAATAGAAAACTAATTCATTAATGTTCTTAGGATTTGGTCACGGGGCCCACAGTATGGAAACTGGCTCCTGGCCCCCATCCTCACTCCAGCCAGGCTACCCATCCAATTCAGTGAGTTTTTTATTTTATTTATTTATTTATTTATTTTTTAAATGATTATTTATTTTTGACAGAGAGAGAGACAAAGCATGAGCAGGGGAGGGGCAGAGAGAGAGGGAGGCAGAATCTGAAGCAGGCTCCAGGCTCTGAGCTGTCACCACAGAGCCCGACGCGGGGCTCGAACCCGCAGACCGCGAGATCATAACCTGAGCTGAAGTCGGACGCTTAACCGACTGAGCCACCCAGGCGCCCCACAGTGAGTTTTTTTAAGCAGTGACTGGGAGAACTGTGTGTATGTAGTACTGGGGACACCAAAAACCCCCCAAAATAGCCAACACAAGGTCTAAAATTAAAAACACTGGAGACCTTGGCAGCCCAGTAGGAAGGGAAAACACATTTTCTGAGGCAGGTTCTTAATAACTCTGTAATCATTAAAATCTCGTATCACCCTATGAGTTAGGGATCATTATCCACGTTTTTAGAGAGGAGAAAACGAAGCTCGTGGAGGACCAATGGTCTACCCAAGATCTACAGGCTCGAGGTCTGTGACTCAGCTCAGGTACATAAAAGGCAGTGAAATTCATCACCCCCACTACCTGGGAAGAGCCACGCGCAAGTCTGACCCCACCATTCCTCTGTCCAAAACCTCTTGGCGACTTTCGGACGCCAAAGGCTCATGGAGAAGCCGCTAAGGTAAAACACGAGATTCTCCACGACCCGGCCTGACCCACCCCTGCAGTACCACCTCTTGCCAAACTTCTCGAAGCCCTCCCCGACTCCCACCTCTGAGGTTTTACTGGTCGTTTCCTGTGGGTGCAATCTTCCCAAAAGGCCCCGGCTAACCCCTCATTCTCAATTCAGTCATCTCCCCCAGGAGGCCTCTCCTCGACTCCTCAGGTGGGTCAGGTAACCAAGCCGCCTGTGCTCACACAGCACGGGGTCCTACTTCGATCCTTGACCTTATGTCACAGTGATTTGGCTCCGATCTCCTCTGCTAGACTGCTCGTGCTCTAAGGGAGGGGAGGAGGGGGGACTGAATTTTATCTCCCACTATCTACAATATCAGCAACATAACAAGTACTCACTACTAAATATGTGTTGGGAAAGAGTTAAGAAAAGTGTATGCTATCGTGCAAAGAGAGACAGTACGGTGAAGGGGTCAGGAACGCACATTTCTAGAAGCAGACTGCTCAATTCAATCCCTGCTCTTTGAATTACCAGCTGTGTGCGACCTCAGGGAAATCACTCTCCTTTGCTGTAGTTCGGTCGCTTCACCTTTAAAATGGGCGTAATCATGGAAGCTACCTTGTAGGGTTCTGCTGAGGAATAAATGAGTTACTTAACCGAAAGCCACTGGTGCAGTGCCTGGGACGCAGTGAGCTCTCAAAACGTCAGCTACTACTACCATTGGTTTTCGTGAATTCTTTCATTCATCAGACAAGACAAGCAAGGGTAAGAGAGTCAGTCCAACGAGAGAAGAAGCCCAATGAGACGGAAGTTGGGAGAGTAGCTATGCTAAAGTCCTCATCCATCAACGTGAGGCACTAAGAGACACTGCCTAAAGCAGATGGATGGATCAAGATGTATTCTGAAGGTTTACTCCTTAGGGTAAACAATGGAAGAATTAAAAATAATATAATAATAATATAACATCTGTTAGGGAGAAACAGATGATCAAAATTCCTCATCTTGCTTAGGGGAGGGTCAGCAGATAGTCACTGAGGTAAACAGACCACGAAATGGAGGAGAGAGCACGCTATTTAGACATGAAGAAACACCAGTGAGGAGTCCTAAAAACAAACCACTGAAGATGATTCCTCCTGGACAGAAAGACAGAGGCAGGGTGGAGCAAAAGATTTTGCTTCTCATTTCATACACCATTGCGCTGTTTGAAATTTTTTTTTTTTTGTAGTGTTTGAATTCTTAAAATCCTGTCATAGGTCCCCCACAACCGCTGGGGGGGGGGGGGAGTTACACACACACAATAAAGCCGAAATGGCTTTGTGTTGTCACTCCTAAGGAGAGAACCTCCTGAGGAATTAGAGTTAAGAGTCCAGAAGACATCTCATCCCATCCAAAGGGCACATTTTGTATCTTGGGAACGAGCTTACTAGCCACACCAGTGGTGGGGGGGGCTCTTCATCCCAACAAAAGTTATAGCAAAATAGGTAAGGATGAACCCCTGGGGCACGCTGCCTCCAGGCATCTGACACCACCTACTTCCCGGCTATTTCTTCACTCATTCGTTCCACCTGTTTTTACTGAATGTCTACCACGTGCCAGGTTCTGTGCTGGGCTCTTGAAACAGTGACAAGTGTGACTGGCTCACCCCTCTCTAATTATTGGATAAACGGTTTAAAGCCCTTCACACGCACTCAGTCTCCTTAAATTATGCCCACTGGCCCTAAAGTTGGGAGTCAGGATTGTAACGCAGGTCCTCAACCTAATACTCCCCATTTGCCTCTCCAACAGTTTCCCGAGTGGGAGATGAATACCAGTGCAGGGTCCGAGCCAGTCACAAGTCAACAAAAAAACGTGATCGGACCAGAGGGGTTGTGGAAGAGAGCATTCAGCCCACGTGGGGTGTTGGCATCTCCGCCGGAAAAGTTGTCGGGATGGAAGTCAAGTACCCTCCGACCGGCTGTGGAACCTTGAGCGCTCGCTGTCCCCCTCTCCCAACTGTCAAATGGGGGATTTGCCACCGATCCTGCCCTTTTGGGTTTCGAATACGTCCTGAGTCCTGCCCCAGGGCCGAAGCCCCTCAATTCTCCCCAGCCACCTCCTTCCTAGCCCCCAACTGGCTGCTCCCAATTTCAGATTCTCAAGTCCAGGCCCCGCACTCACCCCATTCGGGAGGTTCTTCACGATCAGTCGCGACATGGCGCACGGTCCCCACTGGGTTGCGATGCCAGCGCAGGTGGACAGCGTCTTTCACCAACAACTTTCACGCTCCCGCTCTGGGAGCCGCCATCTTTGGCGAGCCGGAACAAGATCACGTGTTTCAGACGTAAGCCCGCCCTCTCCGGAAGCAGGCGAGGCCGAACCGGAGCGACCCAAGGAAGTCACACCCCTCAAGGGGGCGGGCCTGAGCGCTTGCATTCTGCGCATGCGCAGGCTGTTTTCGCCCGTAGAAACCCTTGGCCCCGCAGGCGCCCGGGGGCGCTGGTTGGCTGGGGTCTGCGTGTGGCGAGTTGGGCGCTTGAGTGCTGGGGAACACTCGGAGGTCGTTTTAGTCCCCTTCTGTATTTTCTTTTATTATTGAATCCTAAAACAGCCCGAAGAAGGGGAGGGGGGCGGTAAGGATTAGGGATGCTTGCCTCCCATTCAGAGATAAGGAAACTGAGGTTCAGAAAGGCTGCCAGACACCATGAATCTATGAGAGCGTCCCTTGTAAGTATTAGAACGTGTCCATTGGAAATAAACATGTCTGTTTTGCGGGCGAGTCCGCTGGGAACCAGATTAAGGCAGCTTGCTCAAAGTCACAGAGCTGTGACATATTAAGTAGTATTAAGTAGTCTTAAGAGCTAGGATTTTGAGGTTCGTTGGTTTCCTACAGGTGCTGTAACATTACCAGAAACGTGGTGACTTAACAGAAATGTATCCCTTCACAGTTCTGGAGGCAGGAGACCCCAAATCAAGGTGTGGGCAGGGCTGCACCCTCCTGGTAGTCTCTAGGGGAATATCCTTCCTTGCCTGGTCCAGCTCCCGGTGGCCCCAGGTGGCCCGTGACTTGTGACGGCATCCCTCCAGTCTCTGCCTCCTGTGGACAGTGCCTTCTCCCCTGTGCATCTGTGTCAAATCCACTCCCCTCTCCTTTCTCTTACTGGGCTTAGAGCCCATCTCAAATCCAGGATGATCTCACGTCAAGATCCTTAACTTTCTATCTGCAAGGACCCTCTTCCAACTAAGGTCACATTGGTAGGTTCCAGAGTGCAGGGCATGGGAGTGTATCTCTTTGGGGGACACTATTCAACCCCCTTCATGAGGATTTATTTGCTTTGTGTAGAGGGTTACTTGGAAGGTCGAATTTCGCCCTCTCCGCCTCTTGTAGTCCCTTGCGAGGAAAGCACACATACACATGTAAAAATGTACCCTCACACACGCCTAGAGTGGATGATTTAAGGGGTCACTTTATTCAGCAGATATTTATTGATATTCGTGAAAATGCTCTTTAATTAAATGACAATTAGGGGGCTGTTTTCTGCACACAGAGACCCTGGTCAGGAGGGGCTGAAGCAGGCTTTATAAGGCAGCTCCAGGATATTAGCCTTTTATGAGAGGGCAAGTGGGGGTTGCCCCACCAGTCCTGGCTTCGTGTACTTTTATTTTATTATTTTCATGAACTGCCTTTATTAAAATGTGCGACTAAACGTAGCCTTCCCTAAAGAAATTCACAAATCAGAAGGTCTTTCAAAGGTATTAAAAGAAATCGAATGCTCTTTGCCAATCTGTGTGTCCCAATGCTGGGCCAGGAAAATATGGTCGCCACATGTCCGGGACGGAGGGACTGCTCCTGGGTTGTATTGCATATCCCCGTGCATTTAATAAACAGCCACGTTGTAACATTATTATTAATCTTCCTGTTCTTCTTTGCCAGGTTGTCTCTTGCCTCCTTTTCTCTCCCAGCAAATATAATCTGGGGGCACCTGGGCCCCACCAGACCGGCCTCTCCGATCACACTCAAGGATTAACAATCAGGTAGGTCTAAGCCGGCTCTACCCGAAGCTGCCATCATGAGTGCGCTGGGGACTGTGGGAAGTCGTGTCTGGATCGTGAGGGAGTTACCTGCCCAGGGGGAAAAGGCTGCGGGAAGGACTTGGAAGGGTTTCGCAGAGGCAGGATAGAGAGAGGACAGGAGATTGGAGTCTTGATTTCCTCCACATGAAGAGTCTAATTATGGGAAGACATCAGATAAACCCCAAGTGGGGGACATCCAAAAAAAAAAAAAAAAAATCCCTGATCAGGACTCCTCAAAATTGTCAAGAAGTCTGAGAAACTGTCCCAGCCAGGAGGAGCCTGAGGAGACAGGACAACTAAATGTAACATGGGATCCTGGGACAGAGAAAGAGAAAGGCTGAGGACATCCAAACAAAGCATGCCCTTTAGCTAATAATACTGTATCGATTTTGGTTCCATTGTGACAAATGGACCATGGGGATGCTAACCCGCAGGGGAACCTGGGTGCAGAGTGTGTAGGAACTCTAATAGTCTCACAACTTTTCTGTAAATCTAAACATGATTCTAAAATAAAGAGTTCATTAAATCTTTTTTAAGGATATTTTGAAAATTAAAGGGATTTGAGAGGTCGGTATTTATAGATGTGGAATAATCGCTAAGGTGTGTTAGAAAGGGCAAAAAGCAAGGTGCAGAAGAGAGAACTCTCTCTGCCCCTGCTTGCCTGATACTAACCTGCCCCACCATGAGAAGTCCGACCTTTGGAAAGGGCTTCTATCCAGTGAAATAACAACGGATGCCTCAAATGCCTTCAGGCATGATCCTTTCTACTTAAGATGTCTCAACCCCCTTCCCAGGGGCCCTGCGAAACCCACCTTCCTTCCCAAAACGTCTTTTGGTAAATGACTTAGATTTTTAAGGATACATCCAGCAACCATCACTCCCGTTCCCCCATCCAATCTGTTCTCCTTCCTACAGCAAACCACTGTCCAAAGTTCTCATCCATCTGTCTCTCCAGGGACAGCCAAGCTTGTGGTTGTCGCAACAGGAAAGTAGCCACATCAGTGGATGTGTGTGTGGCTGTGTTCCAATAAAACTTTATTGATGGACGCTGCCATTTGAATTTCCTATCGGTTTCATGGGTCCCCAAATGGTACTCGTCTTTTGATTTTTTTTTTTTTCAACCACTTAAAAATGGGAAAACCATTCTTGGCTGTGAGGTCATAGAGAAATGGGTGGCTGACCCAATTTGGCCCAGAACATAGTTTGCTGACCTGTATGTAGAAGCAACATGGGTAGAGAGCCTTTTCCTTTGAGCACCTCGCTTTTAGCCCTTTCTAATACACCTTAGCGATTATTCCACATCTATAAATACCGACCTCTCAAATCCTTTTAATTTTCAAAATATCCTTTAAAAAAATTTAATAAACTCTTAATTTTTGGGTCATTTTAGATTGACAGAAAAGTTGTGAGAATATTAAGAGTTCCCACTCACCCTGCACCCGGGTTCCCCTGCGGTTCACGTGGGCGTTCGCGTAGGCGTGTGCATTTGTCACAATCGAACGGATATGGCTACATTATTATTAACTCAACTCCGTGCTTTATTTGAATGCCCTCAGTTTTTTCCCCCGCGGAGGTTCTCATTTCTGTTCCAAGCGTTCCTCTGTTTCTTCTAACAGCAGCTTTTCTGGGGATCCTGACGCCTAGTAGTCTAATGCAGCCCAGCAAATATCTGAGTGACTCCCGTGCAGGCACTGGGGCTACAGCCGTTAACAAGACAAGCGTCGTCCCTGTGCTCATGGGGGATCCCACATGAGACAACGAATTCCAAGTGCAGTGAGCATTCTGAGAATTAGGGTGTGGTTCCCCAGGGGACTTGATTGAGGCTGGGGCTTCTAAGAATCCCGGCTGGCCACATACTGGCTAGGTGGCCCCCAGCAAAGTGCTGATCCCTGAGCCTGTTGTCTTTTCTATAAAATTGCGTAATGGCTGTCAACACCCACGTGTCCTCACCGGGCTCACTGAGGATTAACATTCAGCCCACTTGACTTACCTCTCTCCGTATATTATCGTTATTACAAAACTAGTTGTACTCATCATGGCCCTTCACGCTGAGACTCTTCCCCCCAGATCCAGTCCATAACCACAGTGCAGTCATCAAATTCAGGAATGTTTGGCATTGATATAATACTTTTTTTTCTAACACCGCGTATTCAAATTTCAGCCAGCGTCTCAACCACCATTTTGTCCCCTGGTCCGTGATTCAGCCCAAGATTACACGTGGCAATCCCTTGTCACGTCTCTTTAGCCTCCTTTAATCTGCCAAGATTTCACCAGTGTTTCTTCCCCTGTCGTTCCCCTGATGGTTCCGAAGGCTGCAGGCCAGTCATGTTATACACTGTCCCTCAGGGGAGGTCCAGCTGGCATTTCCCCACGACTGAATTGGGGCTATGCTGTCAATCTGTCGCAAAGCGGGCGATGGGAACGCTCGTCAGCAGGGTAAGGGCCGTCTGCCAGGCTCCTCTTCCGTAAAGGTTTTCCCTTTGTCATCTGTAAATCACCCATGGGGTTTCTAGAAAATTTGACGGTATTTACAAAGGCTTAGCGGCAGTCGATTTTAGTTTGTATAGGGTTACACAAGTCCCGGACGACTGCCTTTCTATCCATTGACACACAGGGAAACTGAGGCCCCCAAAGGAAACACTAGCTCAAGATCACAGGGTAGAAACCAAGGTCAGGTTCAAGCTGGGCTCCTCTGGCCCCTTCTCACCTGTGGCCATTCTCTGTAAGGGCGGCAAGGGAGGTGCTGGAGACCGCTACCCTGTATGTCACCACCTGACAGTTTCAGTGTGGCCCTGGCCATTCACTGCCCATCACCCAGAATCCCCTTCCCCAGAAAAGCAGCCCCCTATTCCCAGGAACCTGCAGAGGAACCTTGATGGATGCAGGAGGCCATGGTAACCTGAGACAGGAGACCAGGTGTGAGCCACACCTGTGTGGACATCGGGTAGCTCACCTGTGACCGATGGCAGCTGAGGACCCCCCCCCCATCCCCCTGCCTCTTGGCCCTGCTGGGAGCCCAACATTGGAGATGTGGGGGGCCCTTCTTGCCCTTGGCGGTGAACCGTAAAGATTCACCTGGAGGCACATGGAAATCACAAATCATTCCTCACACAGACTGTGGCTGGGGGGAAACTGAACCCATTCTAAGAAGATATGCCCACGGGGGTCTTATCCCAGGCTCTGGTGCCTCCAAATTCCAGTGCCTGTTGAACCTGGCCTGGAGGCCTGAGACAGGATGATCTGAGGGCAAGACCAGAATCGTTGTCCTTTCTTTTCTTATTTTTTCAGCTGTACTGTGGGCAGATGCCCTGTCTCACATACAGAGGATCAAAAGGCTGGTTTGAGAAGGGAGTTCGTTTCCTGACCGGCCTCCAGGTCCTGTGAGGTCCAACCACTGACCACTGCTCCCCACTCAGCTGCAGCCACACTGGCCACTTTCTGCTTCTCACATGTGCATACCTTGTCCTCACCTCTCTCCCCAAAATATCTAGAAGCCCTTGGAACCTGTGAGTGGGATCTTATTTGAAAATTAGGTCTTTACAGATGTAATTTAAGGATCTGGAGATGAGGTCATCCTGGATTTAGGGTGGGCCGTAACCCCAATGACTTGGTGTCCTTACAAGAAGGCCATGTGAAGACACATGCACACAGGGAGAACTCTGATGGGGGAGACAGGGGTTGGGGGAGGCAGCCACCAGCCGAGAATTACCAGCAACCACCAGAAGGTGAAAAAGGTGAGGAAGGATCCTCCCCTAAAGACTTCAGAGAGAACACGGCCCTGCTGACACCTTCATTTTGGATCTCTAGTCTCCAGAAGTGTGAGAAGATACATTTCAGTTGTTCTAACCCTCCCCCCCCCCATTTATGGTAATTTATTACAGGAGCCCAAGGACACTAACACATCATCTCAGGGCCTTTGCATGTCCTGAGCTCTTTTTTTTTTTTTTTCCTTTACGTTTATTTATTTATTTTTGAGGGAGACAGAGACAGCATGAGTGGGGCAGAAAGAGAGGGAGAGAGAAAATCCCAGGCAGGCTCCACGCTGTCAGCACAGAGCCTGATGTGGGGTTCAAACTCACGAAAACACGAGATCATGACCTGAGCCCAAACCAAGAGCCAGAGGCTTAACCGACAGAGCCACTGAGGTGCCCCCCGAATTCTTCTTTCAACTCTTCACCTGATCGAGGCCAGTTCATCCCTTGAGCCTCAGCCTGAGAGGACACGTCCATCGACATTCGGTCCCGGCTGACACTGACTCTGAGTGCACCCACCACCTTCCCCAGCGGCTTGTAACTGCCTAGGCATTTGCTTGCCTACAGGTTTAACACTTGCCCCGCCTAGAAGGTACTCCTCAGCGGGCGGGGGCTGTGTCTGCTTTTGCTCACCGCGGTGGATGATGGCAGCCCCCTCCCCTGAAGGACTGTTTGCAGAGCCTCTCCCCGGCTGCAGAGAGCCGCCTTGCCCCAGGTCCTACCCTACCGTTTTGGCCTCGATCCACCGACTGCTTGGTGTGGGGGGTTGTAGAGTCTCGGCCTCCTTGCCCTAACTAGGGGCATCCCCGGAGTTTTGGCCGCTCTTCAAAATTCTTTGCGAGGTCTGCAAGGTCTCTTCTGACACTGCAGTCCAGCCGGGCTCATCCTTCCGGCCCTTCCTGCTCCTTCCCTGTCCTTGCCCGGGTTCCCCCCGGATCCCAAGAGCACCCCCTCATGAGCCCACTTGTACTAAGCTCCATCTCAGACTTGGTGTCCTGAGAACCCCATGCACAAGGATGTCCCGACGCTGGGCGCACGTGGGAGAGCGGTACCAACTGCATAAAAACAGTTGTTTGTGGTAAATGAATGAACTTGAACTGCTGTGGTCCTCCTACCCCCTCCAGGTGCCTGCCCTTAGCATCCCAGGCCAGTCACCCTTGTCTGCCTCCCTTTCTTTCTTTCTTTCTTTCTTTCCTTCCTTCCGTCCTTCCTCCCTCCCTTCCTTCCTTCCTTTTCTAGTAACGATCTCCTAAGCCAACAGGTGGCACACTTTTTCTGTAAAGGCCGAACTATTTGGGCTTCGTGAGCCATGAAAGTCTCTGTCACAACCACTCAGTTCTACCATCGTGAGCAGCCACAGACAATACATAAGTGAATGAGTGTGGCTGTGTTTATTCCAATAAAATGTTAATGACGGGGCAAGGGGCCAGATTGCTAACTGCTGGCCCCGATTTACTTTAGTGGCTCTAAGGCACCGTCACTCTGTTCCCTCTGCTTAGGTGTCAACCCTCCGAAAATAGAAAAAGCATACTTAGCTTGCAGGTCATACAAAAGCATGCCATGGGCAATACATGGCCCATGGGCCAGTTTGCCAACACTTGCTCCAGATAAATATTTCATTCAAGTGCACGTATGGACATTTTCAAAGCTTTTTTTTTTTTTAAATGTTTTTATTTATTTTTGAGGGAGAGATGCAGTGGGGGAGGGGCAGAGACATACAGAGACAGAATCCGAAGCAGGCTCCAGGCTCCGAGCTGTCAGCACAGAACCCGACGGAACATGACCTGAGCCGAAGTCGGATGCTTGACCGACTGAGCCACCCAGGTGCCCCTAAACTGGCTCATTTAAACCTCACAATAACCCAGTGATGTGGGTACATTTATTAACTCCATTTTACAGATGAGGAAACTAAGGCATAGACAGGGGAAGTGACTCAACCAAGCTCACTCAGGAAGTAGGAGATGACAAATCAGAGCCTGTGTCCTATTCACTGCGGCACACGGCGTAGAAGCCGCTCCCAGAACTCAGGTCAGGGTCAAGCTTGATGCCTCCTCTTTACTGGTTTTAGGTTTTTGTCTCTCAGTGCTAAATGCCGGTGGTGTTCCACAACCCTTCCGGCCTTTCTTCCTTTTCCTTCGTGCGGGGAGGTATCTATCCTCACTTGGCGGGTCTTTGTGTGGCCAAGCCAGAAGGGCTTCCTGCAATTCCACAGACCGACCAGCAGGGGGCGCGAGAGGATCACGTATAAACCCGTGCAGAGCAGGACAAAAAGGGGGACATTTCAAGCTGGAAGTTTCCAGGAATAGGACGCTGCCCACAGGCCTGCAACAGCAGCAGAGATATGGGTCTAATCTGGCCTGGTCGCAATGGATGGAGATTAGTTCTGATTTCACTCCATTAGGAAGACAGAACCCTGCCTCCTTGCCCCAGAACGCTGCTAAACTTAGCCTCTCGCTATCGGTTTGTCTGGAAATATTTCTGCGTAAGTAAATGGCTTTGACCCCAGGGGAAATTAAAGAAGGCCCACAGTGTCTACATGAAGACAAACAAGAGAGTTACCCGTCTAGGAAGGAAGGCAAGGACACTGTGCTGATCAGGTTAGCAAGCAGGGAAAAAGGTCACCGTGGTCTTGAAGACACTTTGATGTAGAGGCCTTCTCCACGGTCCTGGGCGGGGTCAGGAGATGCCAAGGATACCAGGACCCTGGACCAGGACCCGTGACAGTGGGATCCATGGCAGGTTGGGAAGCGGCACCCCATTAGAGATGCACACCATAACCCCGGAAACTTGAGGTTACCTTGCATGGCCAAAAAAAAAAAAAAAAAAAAAAAGAAATCCTTTGTAGGCGTGATTAAGATTAAGAGGAGATGATCCAGGACTTTCCAGGTGGACCCGAAATGCAGTCACACCTGCTCTTACAGAAGGGAGAAGGTAATGTGAAACGGAGCAGAGGGCGATTTCAAGGCGACCGTGGCGAAGACCGCACCGAGCAGCCACGAGCCAAGGACCGCTCGCGGCCACCGGAAGCCAGAAGAGAGAAGCCAGAGGCGCGAAGCCGGAAGAGAGAAGGCACGGATCCAACCCCAGAGCCTACGGAGGCCGGGTGGCCCGATGGACGTTCAGTTTCCACCCAGCGATCCTGATTTCCGATTTCTGGCCTCCGGAACCGTCGTGAGACAATAAATCATCACATTTGTGGCAATTTGTTACAGCAGGCACAGGAAATTAATATAGAGCCATTGCTTCTGCAGGCCCAAAGGGGTGGAGGGAGGGAGGGAGGGTCACTGCCCAGGGCTGCCCAGAGGGGAGCTGAGGGCACAGGGAGGCACAGCCACTGTCTGGTGGCACTGTCACGCTGGGCACGGGGGAGGTCTAAGTGCCCAGTCCCCTGCCTGCCTCCCAGCGCTTGATGGTGCCTCCCATTGGCTGAACAGGCTGTCAGGTGAAGGGTAGACGGGAGGCCTGCGTGATGGGGTCCGTGCAGGTCGGCCTCAGTTGGGCGGGGGTTGAAGGACAGCGGGTCATAACCAGCGCCCCTCTCGATGCCCTGCACGGGCCTGTAACTGGCCAAGAGATCCCATTTTTCCAGGACAGCCCCCTATTTGGGTGGGTTTTCCCATCTTCTACAAAGACAACGTAGGCGCCCCCCCACTGTGTTGCTTTAGGAACTTTCCCGAACATACCTTCACTGATGAGCTTATGGTTTCCGACTCAGCAAAAACAAAAACAAAAACAAGAATATAATAATCCGTATTGGTGAAGGTGTTGGGAAATGGACAGTTTTGTAAGAGTCTGGGAAAGGTCATGCAAAATTTTCTGGAAAGGTTATTTGGAAACCACATCAGGAGACTTTTTCACAGCAGTTGCGTTTCTTGGGGCTTATTTTAAGGAAGTACTTAAATTTTTTTTTAATGTTTATTTATTTTTGAGTGAGAGATGGAGCATGAGTGGGGGAGGGGCAGAGAGCGGGAGACACAGAATCCGAGGCAGGCTCCAGGCTCTGAGCCGTCAGCACAGAGCCCGATGCGGGGGCTTGAACTCAAGAACAGTGAGATCATGATCTGAGCCGAAGTCGGACACTTAACCCTCTGAGCCACCCAGGAGCCCCAAGGAAATACTTTTTAACACATATTTGAAATTTTCAATTATGTATCGTTTATAATAGTGAAGAGTCAAAGCTATAGAAATGCCCAACAGTCCAGAATTGTTTCAAACCTTAAAAAGATTTTCTTAAACCATGGTGTATCTACACAATGGAGTTCACTGAACTCGTAAAAATGATGTCATGAGAAGATGTCCAATATATACTCATTGGAGTCTTCAAAACGTTATGTAGAGCATGATTCTATTTTGGTGTAAAACCCATTCTGCACACTTTTATTTTTCGCTCTAACCAGTCTCATGGTGATGGCTTCATGCATGTATACATTTATTCAGCCACCACTTGTATAAAGATGTGTCCACACACACGTGCCAATGTATGCAGAGATGACTACCGGAAACTGGCAGCGATGATGTCTACAAGAGAGGCTTCTCTGGGCACTTACACCCTGCCCGCTTCTTGTGGAGCTGGCATCCCCCCTCCCCAAGGGCTTCCTACCAACACCCTGGCACCAGGCAGGCTCTCAGGATCACGATGTTGTGAACGGATAAGCAGCCCACATTCCTCATCCCTCGGTGAAAGAGGACAGCTCAGGTGTTTTCTACAGTCTCCCCAGACTTCCAGCTAGACTGAACCCCAGCTGTCCGCATCAGTAACGGGGCCACATCAGGCCTCATGAGTCCTGTAGGATCGGGGCACATTTGTCTTTGAGGCATCTTTCCCCATTAAAACACACATGCGCGCACGCACACACACGTATATGTCCTGTGCGTAAAGGATGCATATATTTTATGTATAACCACATGTTACACATATAATACGTGTATATATATAAATGTAACTGCACCGGCTTTATGCAATATTTATGTACACATAATATAACAGAGAATATAACATATATATATATACACACATAGTATATGCCATATAGTTATATATGCTATACTATGTGTAACATGATACATAGTCATGTAACTCTTATAATAATCATACACCTGTCTTATGACTGTGTTGCTATAAAGATAAATACAATCCAGGCTGCAGTCACTCCTTTCTGTTCATTATTATGACGTTCATTTTTTTTCCCCTCCCAATTAAAAAAAAAATTAACACTAAAACCTTTTTGTGAGCCCTTGAACTTGTCATGGGCCCCCGGCACTGATCCCGCCATTCCAAATGGCGAAGTCCTTTCCAGCAGGGATCAGTTCATTTCCATCCGGGCATTGTTCTCTTTCTCTCTTCTCTCTTACTTCCCCACTCTCCAGCCAGTGCTCCTGGGCATCCACTACCAAATTAAAGACTTTCATTCAAATCTTTGTCTTGGGAGTCTGTGTCTGGGAGGTGAAGCCACAATTCTCTCCCTGGGAAGGGAGCTGTGGTGGGGGGAGACGTCCTTGTTTTCGTTTTCATCCCCCCCCCCACGCTCATTTGCACGCTGAATTGTGTGAGGGTGAAGGTGGTGAGTTTCGCCGGCCTAAGTGGGTCACCCAATGGGGGTGGCTCTTCCCGGCTGCTGCAGGTGTTGGCACGTGGACAGGCAGCCCCGCTATTGAAAGATCTTCGGATTTTCCCCAAAAAATGTCAGAAATTTCAGATTTTTCACATGACCTCTCCTGGCCTTTGAATGTTGGAGCTGATAAAGTAAGAAACAGAAATTCTGTGAACCCAATCAATCAATGAATCGATCCATCGCGTCCATGGGTCGGTTTGGGATCGTAGGCTGCCCGTCTGTGGTCCGTGACTCCCCTTCCCCACCCCCCAACCCTCTTCCATCTGGTTGGAATGGAGGCATGAAGGCAGGAGCCGGGGAAGCCATTTTGGACCATGAGTAGAGGCTACGTTTATTGAAAATGGAAGGGCAGTGATAAAGAAGTTGCCACGCAGCTCCAGCTAACGCGTCTACATTCCAGGCAGGAAGGAGGAGGAAAGAGGGAAAGGCAAAAATCCTTGCCAACAGGATCGGGTACCTTCCGAAGTCTTCCTAGAAGTCCCCCTCGCCAACAGCTTCCACCCACCAACCATCAGTCAGAACTCAGCCACATGGCTCTCTCCAGCTGCAAGGGATGTTGGGAAAGAGTCTTTTCAGGTGAACCCAGAGTCCTATTAGTGAAGAAGAAGGGGGGGGGTCTTTTCTGTACAAGGAGCCCACGGACGAGGCTGCCACAGCTGTTCGATGAGAGGTGATGGCACCTCGGATTGGGATATGGTGGGGATGGAGAGGGGCACGGCCACCTGAGAAGACCTCCCCCAACGTGGTTGCTGGAAAGAGAGGGACAGGAATAAAATCAAAACCTCCCTGCTCCCGCCGTCTCACACGGTCATGACGAAGGTCCCTCCATGAAATGGGGACGTCTCAGTGAGGCCGGGAAAGGATGTGGCTTTCTCCACCCACCTCGTAGAAGTCCACACCTGAAGCCATGTCTGCATCCCTGGGTGTGTGGGGTTGTGGGGGGGAGGGCCTCCTAGGTTCCAGGTCAGGGAAACGGAGTAAAAGTTAAGCCAAATGACCCCATGGCCATCTCATCATCTGTGCTCACGGGATCACCATAGCACGGGGCTCTTCCCCACACGGTCCGCCTCACCGCCCTCCCCAGCTGTGTGAGCTTTTCTTCAGTGTTACGGTTATCCTTTCCTGACGGGAATCTGCTCAGAGTTGGGGGCAGTGTCGGCGGATACACGGCATCCCACGACGGTGGTGCCGACAGCCAACGGATCATTTTGACGGTGGAGGTGATGTTTGTTGAGTGATCGCAATGTGTCGAGAACTGTGCCAAGCGCTTCGACCTACTGCCTTAGTTCTCACATTAACTCCCTGTAAGGCGGGAGTACTTGATTTCCATTTTATAGATGAGGAGATGAGGCTCTAAAGGGGGGAAGTGACTTCCCTGGGCTTTCACTATTTTTTAAAGATTATTTATTTTGAGAGAGCGAGAGAGCTCAAGTGGGGGGGGGGGAGAGACGGAAAGGGAGAGAGAGAATCCCAAGCAGGCTCCGCGCTGTCAGCACAGAGCCCGACGCGAGGCTCGAGCCCGTGAACTCTGAGATCGTGACCTGAGCCGAAATCAGGAATCAGACGCTTAACTCACTGAGCCCCCCGGGGCCCCCCCCCCCCCACCACCCTGTGCTTTTAATTGTTGTGTGTTGTGCTTTTCCACGAACAGGGCCCAAATACCTGCTCATTCAAACATGTAAGCTCCTGTCTCATCCCAAGCGCTTTTTTGTGTGTGATCTTAATTTTTTTTTTCATTTATTTAGTTTTGAGAGACAGAGTGAGACAGAGTGTGAGCGGAGAAGGGGCAGAGAGAGAAGGAGACACAGAATCTGAAGCTGGCTCCTGGCCCTGAGCTGTCAGCACAGAGCCCGATGCAGGGCTCGAACTCACGGACCACGAGATCATGACTTGAGCCGAAGTCAGATGCTCAACCGACTGAGCCACCCAGGCGCCCCAGTGCGTGAATTTATTTATTCCTACACGACGTACTGGCTTCAAGAGCGATTATTGTGCCCATGGAACAGATAAGCAAAGTGATACCCAGAGAGGTCAAGGGACTGGCCCAAGGTCATATGGCTGGAAAGTGTATACTTTGGTTTGAACCCAGGACGTTCTGACTTTGGAGCTTCAGCTTTTGCTCCTGGTTCTGGCTCTAAGGGCAGCGTGCGGGGATGGGGCCCGGGGGGCGGGGTGGCTGGTGGTGAAATGCCAAGCTCAGAGGGCATGAGAGAGGCAAGCCCAGCCTGCCCTCTTTCCCGGCTCTCTCTGCCCCTGGGACGCTGCCTCACTCACACGTACTCAGCTGCCAGGGATCAAAGTCCTCTCCGAGATGTATGGGCTGCGAGTTCTAAACAAACGGGTGTTAGCATGTAGCTAAGAGAAACATCGGAGGACACGGGGGGATGGAAGCCGGCGGCCTTTAAAGTCCCGGTGATTGATCAGCGCCTCTGGTCTCATGCTCTTCAGGGGCCAGGACGGAGGGGTGGGGAGACGCAGCGCTGGGAACACTGAGGCAGCGCGGTGGGTTATTCGGGCCTCCACGCTGCCCCTCTGTCTCCCCTTCATCCTGGAGGGAAAGCCCCGTCCAGCTGACGAGGGTGTAAAATCAACACACACACACACACACACACACACACACACACACACAGCTACATTTATTGAATGACCACACTCATCATGCTAAGCACTTTCCGTGCATTGCTTCTTTCAGGCCGAACCACAACATGTGTGTCTTTCTTGACCCATTTTACAGACAAGGCTAAGAGCACACAGAGCTGGTAACCGGGGAAGCCGGATTCCCTTTGGCACGAAGCAAATACTGGCTGATCGAGATAGCGGAACACCGTTCCTACCTTGTGCTTGCCCACATTTTCAGGGGGAAGACAGGGAAAGGAACTCGTGTGGTCTGGCGGGATGAGGGGCAAGGCAGGGCTGAGCAGAGAGGATGCTCTATGAGAACCCGGAGCCCACACAGGAGGGGTGGTCAGCGGAGGTAAACCGAGGGGAAGTGAACCGGGGACAGCGGGGCCGAGGCCGGGAGGAGGAGAAGCAGGTAGCTAGGAACGAGTGACAAGACCAGTCCAGGGAGGGAGCACAGCCTGGGTGTGCAGGGCAGAGATGTGGCGGGCTTGGCACCCGAGGACCTGAGGTACTTGGTCTACTGGGGCCACAAGGGACAACGGAGGGAACCACGGGAGACTCGGCCGGAGCCACGGACGTGATTCCAGCCACAGCAGACCTTGACCTTGAGAAGGAGTTTGGCCATTGACCGAAGAGCTTTGGGTCGCCACGCCAAGATGTGGGGCAGGGAGGTGATGTGGCCGGTCTAACGAAACCGCTCGACCGAACTCAGTTCCCAGGACCGTGGGAAGTTGGCGGCTCCCACAGAAGAAGATGCGGTTCCAAACTCCTGCCAGCGACTTTCTGCTGCCGCTGCTCTTACGTCCTTCAAAAGCAACACATTTGGGGACGGAGGCCAGACACTGCATCAAGTGAAGCGGGACCAGTTAGGCCCTTCTGCTCCCAAGGTGAATGACTCGCGTGATGCTTGGGCCCTGACTGCAGGAAAGAGAAGAACGTGGATGGGTTTTTACTTTACCTCCTCACGTAGCTGGAAGACGGTAGCCGGTGGCTCCGGGGCCCGGCTTCAATGACAGCTTGGCGTCCTCAGTGCGGGCGGTAAGAGCACAGGTGCCCGTCTCGTACGTTTCCAACCCCGACTTTACCACTAAGGACGATGTGTGCTGGGGAATGTTTACCAGTGCTCTCTGGGAAAAACATTGCTGAGATGTGACGTTGGCCAGTCTCCCTGGCATGCACGCTCCTACCGTGGCTGATTCCTGTCAACGTGATATCCCTAACAATATTTCCAGCAGCCGGAAGTAACCCCGAGAGCACAGACAACAGTAGAATGTCGTAAGACAGTTAAGAAGCAGTGGGGGGGGGGGGGGCGCGCCTGGGTGGCTCAGTCGGTTGAGCGTCCGACTTGGGCTCAGGTCGTGATCTCGCGGTTCGTGGGTTCGAGCCCCGCGGCGGGCCCTGGGCGGACAGCTCGGAGCCTGGAGCCTGCTTCCGATTCTGGGTCTCCCTCTCTCTCTACCCTGGCCCACTCACATTCTGTCTCTCTCTCAAGAATAAATAAACATTAAAAAAAATCAAAAAAAGAAAAAAAAGAAAGCAAGCCGTGAGCTTGGGGGCACCTGGATGGCTCAGTTGGTTAAGCCTCTGACTCTCGATTTCGGCTCAGGTCATGATCTCATGGTTCATGGGTTCAAACCCCACGTCCGGCTCTGTGCTGAGAGCACACAGAGCGCGGGACTCCCTCCCTCCCTCTCTCTCTTTCTGCCCCTCCCCTGCTCTCACTCTCTCTCAAATGAAATAAACCTGAAAAAAGAAGGGATGCGTTTCGAACATTTCCCTTGTTTTTAATATACTTTATTTCACTGTAAGTGTACATAATTTACTTTTTAGTAATGGCCATGATCATCAACAGATTCACAGAATTCCTGAAAATGGAATCATCCGCTCACACCTGTGTCCTGGTAAAACCGGGAGGGTTCCACTTGCTCTAAGCGTTGAGAGTCAGAGAGGACGCCTGCAAAGAAAGGGCTTTCCCCCAGATCACGCGCTCAAAAGGAAGGGAGCCGCCTTATCCCTGTCCCATTAGAGTCTGTGACTTCTGAGCGGTTTCTGAGGCCGGGGACACAGGGCCTTCTGGGACACCCTCCACTTCGCTTTCTCCTCCGGAAACGGAAACTGGGACGAGAGAGGGAGGCGCGGTCTGCCACCTGCCGGTCAACGCGCAGGTTCCGGGGGCGCCCCTTGCGTATTCCAGGCTCGTTTGTTTTTCCAGCCTTGTATCTTGTCCATTTCTCTCATCTACTGTTTGTACAGGCACATCGTACCTTGCCGAAAATTAATATCCAAACACACGCGCCATCTCACAAGCCCACTTCTGGCCACTGTCGATTTTCTGCAATATGCTCTTCCAGATTTTTCCCTCCGTTCCTACAACGGGTTTTTCTTTTTTTCTTTTTTTTTTTAAAGCCCCCAAACCATAGGAGTCTCCTACGCAGGCTGCTCCTTTATTTAACGAATTGTAAACATCACACCCAGCTCTTGACGACTTGCAAGCAAACGCGGAGTCAATGGGGCGCGTCATGTAACAGAAGGAATTACTGTCATTATCAAAGCTATAGGCAGGCGCTGCGCGAGTCTCCGAGACCCCGCTTCTGTGATCTCCTTTTGAGGCTGAGGCCCCCGCAAGCTAGCGCCCGGCGTTTTCAAAAGTAAGCCGTTGCCTCTGGGTCCGGGCGTCGGCTGCAGACCCACAGCCACAGGGCGAGGGCCCAGCCCGGGGGGGTCCCCGGCGCCCGGCCCCGCCCCCGCCCCGGCGGAGCGGCTCCATCTGTCACGTGTCTGTCCCTCCCACCCTCTCGCCGCTGCTCCTACGTGCGTCTACAATCGTGTGCTCCGGGGAGGGTCCGGGCAACAGCTGCCTTTGATCAGGCCAACATCTGGGAGACTCGGCACTTCAAGAACGCTGCCTGGTGATCAAAGGTGGGAACGCTGTGACAGCCCAGACTTGGCGAGGACCCAGCCCGACTAAATGCACGGGTGGGGGAGGGGAAGGGCTGGGGTGGGGTGGGTGGGGAGCGGGGAGCCACGCACCCAACCGCGGGGGCCTGGCGCAGAGGCGCACGGAGCTCTGCGACTGAGCTTCTGTGACTTTCACTCTCGGCGCCTCAGTTTCCTCCTCTGCAAAATGGGGTTATGCGATACGGAACAAAAAGCGCTTAGAACACTGCCTTGGGTCCCGGCCAGAGCCAGCTGTTCTGAGGCTGGTCTGCGGGAGACCTGCCTCTCTCCCAAGGCTCTGCACCTTTCCTAAAGCCTCCCCTAATTTGCAATGAACCATATGGGGCCTGTTTCCCCCCTCAGGAAAATGGAGAACCACAGCCAGACTTGGAAATTAGGCAAGAATTCTTTCCCCGGAACTTTGGAGAAACGGAGGTCTGAAGGTGGGAAGTCATGTAGCCGGGAACCTGCTTTTGCCCACCTAGCAGCTCCCGGCTCAGCGGGCCCAATGCAAAATCACTGGGTTTTTCACTCAAGCCAAGACTTCTCCCGCCTTCTCCTGCAGGTGGGGTTCCAAAACACCACCGGCAGCAGGTGACTTAACCTTTCTTGGCTTCCCGCTCCTCATCGAGGTGGCACGTGCACATAGGAGAGTGAAGGTGTCAGCACGCAGAGTTGTCACAAACCGAACGCACCCATAGAACCGTCCGCCAGGGGGAGAAACGCACCTTCCCAGCCCCTGGGAGAGTCCCTCTTGCTCCCTTCCAGTCACTAGCCCCTCCCCCAAGACTGCTTAGCTTTGCTTTTATTTAGTGCACGCCCGCTAGGAGCCAGGCAAGGCAGGAAACTACCCTGCGGGTGTGGCCTCACATACACGTTGCAGCAACCCTACGAGGCCAGCGCTGTCGTGATCCCCATTTTACAGATGAGAAAACCGAGGCACGGAAGAATCCCAGTCACTTGCCCAGGGCCACACACTGGTAGGCAAGGCTTCGAGGCCTCGAAGGCCTGGCCACAGGACTGTGTGCTCTTGCCGTGAGAGGGATGATGCTCTTGGGAGTGGATCGGTGCGGAGAGCAGTTTTAGTTTTTGGAGGGGAGACGGTAACACTGCAGGGCTTTTAGGAAAACAGAGCCGTTCAGTGGCCCAGGGGGGCTTCTACTGATGCCCGTGAACTCTTCATAAGCAGCAGCCTGGGGCTTGCCCTCGGGAACTGGGTAGCACAGCCCCCACACCTCTCTCCTCTTACCTCCCAATTCTCTATCCCAAGAGCTCCATCAGGCCCTACAGGGGAGGTGCTGATGGCGCCAGGGGGAAGGCCACCCCCCTTTCCCTACAGTCTTAGCCTTAGAATATCTTAGCCTGCATCTGAAAGCAGAGCTTGAGGCGAGGGTTCATGTGCAGGCAGTTGACCCGGGAGGTGATCCCAGAGGGTGGGAATGAGGGACAGGGAAGGAGGAAGAGCCAACGTGGGGGTGTGTTAATGACTTGGCCGTGGCTGCGGGCGGCCAGTGTATATCCTGCAGGACCTAGAAAGCCTCGCAAGATACATCTCGGAAGCGTCTGCTCAGGGCATTAAGGAGGGAAGCATCCTTTACTGGCACCCACCCTCCTTGGCTCAAGGTGACCCTGTGACTGTCAACTCCCACTCACTTCTAGGCTGTGGGTTGGTGACCTGGTCTCCACATCAGTGGCAGGGGTAACAGGTGGGCTTGAGTAGATAGACGAGGTTCGTGGAAGAGTCTGAGACACCGGGTGCTCCGTGGGCTGGGGCTGGCTCCTTCTCTCCACAGCTAACTGGTCACCCTCCCCCCTCATCGGTCCTTCCCCCTCCCGCCCCCTACTCAGGTGACCACTGTCCTTCTACCTTTTGCTCTGACACCATCCCCGACAACACCAGATGGTGCCCGCCTTACTGGAAGCCATCCTGAAATTGTGTTTCTCACCTATTCTTATGTTCAAGTCCTAGCATACAGTCAGCTAAGATGAGGTCATCCTGGAGTAGGGTGGGCCCCCAATCCAGTATGACTGGTGTCCTTAGAGAAGGGACAGATTTGGGCACAGACATGCACGCAGGGCAAACACCACAGGAAGACGATGGCGGAGATCGGGGAGGGGGAGGAAACATCTATACGCCAAGGAACACCAGAGATTGCCAGTAAACCACCAGAAGCCAGCATCGGCCCCCGAAGGGAGCATCCCTACCAACACCTTGACCTCAGACTTCCAGCCTCCAGAACCATGAGGATAAACTGATGGTCTTTTTCATGAGCAACCTTTGTGGAAACGTAAATCACAAGAAGGGAGAGACGCCTGTCACCGTTCACGATGCAAAGGTACAAGTAGCAGAAACCCACCCGCTGAGCCAACGTCACAGCTTCCGGCTCGCAGGGGGGCGCTCACCAACGCTTGTCCCTGGGAAAAGGGGGCCTAGAAACAGGATCTGGGGCTTGCAGACCAGAAACAGTTCCACGGGGCTACTCCTCCGAACCCAGGCGTCCAGACTTCCAGCAGGTTTGGACCATCGGCGCTCCCTCCAGATTCCCTCTCCTGGGGATCTGCGAACATCCTCTGGCTTCTGTGGGCTTTTGCTTCCGGTGGCTGCACCTGTCTCCAGTGACCGCCGCTCAGCCTGCAAGCAGGGCTGAGGTGCCAGGAGACGGGCCGCAGCCCGGGCACCACTCAGGAGTGACCCTCAGCCGACTACCGGCTGCTACAGGGGTGTGAAAGCTCACCTTCTGGGTCTCGAGGGCGTCAGGACAAGCTCGGAGACATAATTTACACTCCTGAGCTCCCCACAGGATCAGGCTAAGCCGAGCCTTTGCTGAAACCTCGCCGTGGCTTGGCTGCTTCTCCGTCCCCCTTTGGCTTCCCCCGCACGGCCTCTTGATTTCTCCCGAGCGCTTCCTGAATAAATCACGCGTAAGACTCTTGTGTCAGTTCCTGCTTCTGCGAATCTGACATAAGCGGGGCTGTTCAGTCTGTTCTGAAGCATCCCGGATATCTCCAGAAATATCCTGGGATGTCTGCTGTGGGTCTGGTCCAAATGTTGTCAAGTCGTCCAAGAAAAGAGATGAGCCCGGGGGTAGCATGAGAGAGAAAAAAAGGAAAGGCGTCAGTTAATAAGGTGATCAATAAATTTATTTATTTTTGAGCGAGAGAGGGACAGAGCATGAGTGGGGGAGGGGCAGAGAGAGGGGTAGACACAGAATCTGAAGCAGGCCCCAGGCTCCGAGGTGTCAGCACAGAGCCTGACGCGGGGCTCGAACTCACAAACCACGAGATCATGACCTGAGCCGAAGTCGGATGCTTAACTGACTGAGCCACCCAGGCGCTCCTCCATCTTGCCATTATTCACATTTGGGGCTGGACAATTCTCTGTTGTGGGGGCTGTCCTGGGCATTGGAGGACACTGGGTAGAATCCTTGACCACTCAACAGGTGTCCAGACACTGGCAAATGCCCCCCAGTTGAGAACCATTGCATTAAAACGAGGCCCGAGCAGTGAGTAAGAGCCAAGCGGAAGGCAGCATGCTGAGAGAGGAAAGAGCATGTGCAAAGGCCCTGAGGTAGGAAGAACGTGGGTCTCTGGAGGAAGAGAAGGAAGGATGACGTGGCCGAGTACAGTAAGCAAGACGGGAGATGGTACCAGATGAAGCTGGGAAGATGGGGAGAAGCCAGATCACGCAGGGCCTCGTGGGCCACCGCAGAGATTTTCAAATTTTAACTTAACACGAATGGAGAGTCGCAGAAGCGCGTTGGCTCCCCCCCCCCCACTCCCCCACTTTCAATACCTAGTAAATGTCTACTCTGTACCAGACATGGCGTGAATGAAGATCAGAGAAGGGCCTTCAGAGGAAGAATCTTAATCAGTGGTGAATCTCTTCTGTGTACGCGCTCCTAATTCCTAGGGCCGCTTCTGTGCCTTGCTTTCCAGCTCCACATTCAGGGACGTCATACTGATGCTTTGAGCGGGCTACGGAAATCAGTAAGCACTACAGATCAGGACGTCTCCCTCCGTGTGGCCCAGGAGATGTTATCCCCCAGCAGAGGCAATTTGGGCTTCTGCCTTTCTCATCTGGTTGCCCGCCTTTCCCTTCCTTCCCTCCCTCCCTCCTTCCTTCTCTTCCTTCCTCTTCCCCTTCCCCTTCTTCCTCCTAACTCCCCGGCTGCAGCCTCCGGTGCAGTGAGAACAGACGTGGCGGGAATGGCCATCGGGGTCCCGGTCCTGATCTCCAGGGGAACGCTTTGGGTGTTTCGTCATCAAGTCTGACGCTTGCTGTGGGTTTCTTCTTACCAGGTCGAAGAAGTGCTCTTCTGTCCCCGAGTTCTGGAGTGTTCTTGTTTCATGAAAGGGTGTTCAGTTCCCAGAAGCACTGGCGGAGGAGTAAGTACCTTGAGCAGACTTTTCCTACGTTGCGAAGCTGGCTCTGCAGTTCAGAGAGTGGCCTGCAGGGGGCGGGGTGGAGGCAGGGAGACCCCGGGGCGCTTGATTTACTGCGGGAGGCCCTAGGGTTGGGGGGTGGGAGGTAGGCAGAGGGGGGCGGGGCGAGGAAGCAGGATTGGGCCGCAGGGGGGGCCGAGCCAGGGTGCGGTCTCAGGTGAAGCCTGGCCGCCTCGGCCTGACCCTCAGGGGCATCTGGAGCACAATCTGCACCATAGAGGTGCCCCTCCTCCCCCTTTTTGGTCAGTTGTCTCCACGTCTGGGTGAAGTGGCACTACTCGGTCAAGGTCAATTCTCCAGGACGGTTGCACCTGTGAACGAATCAGGCCTAAAGGCGGTGTGGGCGGGGCATCAGCCACGTCGACGCGCCTGGCACATTTATGCCACGGAGGGCTCAGCCTAGTGCCAAGCTGGTCAAAAGGAGCGTGGGACGAATTTTTGCAACTGCATCACCAATATCCTTGAAGAGGTCAGCGATGGGCAAGTGTGTGTGTGTGTGTGTGTGTGTGTGTGTGCGCGCGTGCGCGCACGTGTGGTTGGGATCACTAGCCACCCAGGCGCTTTTCGCAGGACTGAGGGATTTCCCAGGACGTGTGACGTTCAGTGCTAAAACCAGGACAGTCCTAACCTGCCTGGGGCTGTCGGTCACCCTGTGAGTGGAAGGTAGTTCAAGCCACCTAATGCGCAAGGATCCTAATAAAAGAAGCTTTCGGTACAGACTGCAGGTGACGTGCCTTCCCAGGGTCCTTTTCTACTATTTATGTGGTGATAAACTGACCAGCAGGAAGCGTTTTCCAGACATTACCTAAACCTCATCCCTCTCCTAATATATCAGAAGATGGGAGTTTGGTGGGGGCTGATCCAAGCCCCAGCTTTGAGGACGGGGCAACGCTTACCTAGTGCTTAGCTCTCCTGTGCCCAGGCCACATAGGCCACGTGGGGAAGGCCCCCTCGTCCCAGATCTGCTTTCTAAGTGCTGTCTGGAAGGCAGAGAGACCCTGGCACCCAGCTGAGCCGCGTCGGCCATCTTTTTACCCCATAACCTTTCCCTGTCCAAAAAGTGACACAGACTATCTTCGATCCCGAAGGTGTTTCAAGTTTTTGCTCCTTCTCGAAGTTTGCCCTGAATCAGCCCCTTCTCCTGGGACGGGACGTGCAGACGACCTTCTTCTGTAATGACTATCTCCCAGACCCTTCCCCTGCTTTGCCAAGATACACAGTCTCCACCTTTCCACCCAAGCCCGGTGCCCAGCTGTCTGGGAGAGAATGAGCCCCTTGTGAGCCCTGCAGGGCAGTCCTGCGCGGGGTGGTCCACTGGCATCTCCGTGAGCATGACCTCCTCTGCCCTGGGCTCCACCGGCCCCAGCCAGAGCTGGCCAGACTCTCCCCCCCCAACCCCCCCAACCCAGGTCCCCGGCAGCTCAGGCCCAGGCAAGGCCACACCGCCTCCCACTCTGGTCAGGGGCCTGAGTTTTCTTGGAAGCATCTGATGACGATTTTCAAAAACCTTCTTTTACTTCTTTTCCGAAAACAGCCCATACGGCCAAAGGAAACGTATCTTGGTTGGGGGCCGCCCATGCACGGGCAAGCCGACGAAGAGAGATTTTTCTTTTCCCCCCTTCTGCCTAATGCTTTGAGAAAAGTCGATGGCAGCGTGGTTTTCTGTTCTCAACTTCTAGGGAGGATTTTTTTTTTTCCAAACGTGTCACCTGAGTCGTCTCCAGGTGTCGAGATATTGGCGATATCCCGGTTTACATAAGACTCTGTCAAGACTCTACGGGCTAATGATCACTCTCTTTGGAATGGAATTTGAACAGGAATCTCTCACACAATATGTAGCATGTTGAGAAAGGGTGTTAAGGCCACGAGCCTCCGCTGACCTCTTTTCCAGGCGCGAATCCCGCGATGTCAAGGACTACAGGCGTGTTGTCGGTTTGCAGGGGGACAAGAGCAAGGCTGGCTGCTTTCTGCTGAAGAGGAAAGTTGCCACACCGGGTACCGGGCAGCTGAGTATGCAACCTGGGCAAGCGTCCTCTCCTAATATTAGCCGTGGCCGAGGCAGGCCCAGCCAAGCACCTCACACACATGAAAACGACCTCAGCTCCAGCTCAGGACAGATCAAAGACTCAGGTCCCTAGGTGGGGAGGTGTCTTGGGTTGGACTCCCCCAGAAGAGGACCCAGAGGCAAGGAATCGAATCTCACGTGACTGTGAGATCATGACCTGAGCTGAAGTCGGACGCTTAACCGACGGAGCCACCCAGGCGCCCCGAACCCCTGCCTTTTATTCTCCTTTCCCAGGGTTAAAAGCCTTGATTTGATGATTGGGCAGCCCTGTGTTTAAGAAGGCCGAGTTGTCTGGGGGGGGGGGGGTGCCTGGCTCAGTGGGTTAATTGTCCAACTTTGGCTCAGGTCATGATCTCGGTTTGTGGGTTCAAGCCCTGCGTGCGGCTCTGTGCTGACAGCTCGGAGCCTGGAGCCCGTTTCAGATTCTGCGTCTCCCTCTCTCTCTGCCCCTCCCCTGCTCGCACTCTGTCTCTGTCTTAAAAATGAATAAACATTAGAAAAATTTAAAGAAACAGGCCGAGCTGAAGTGCAGCATACTTTGAACAGGTGCACAATGTTGCATTCGTGCGCTCGGGCACGTGGCTTCCACGGAAATGTTATTTTCGCACTGTTTTGGAGCCTGGAAGCCCAATGTGAAGGCGTCAGCAGGCCTGGTTTCTTCTGAGGTCTCTCTCCTTGGCTTGTAGGCGGTCTCCTTCTGCGTGTCCTCGCGCGGTCTCCCTTCTGTGCGCATCGGTGTCCAGACCCCCCCTTCCATGGGCCACCCGTCAGGATCAGGGCCCATCCGAATGGCCTCATTTTAACGTTATTACCTCTTGAAAGACTCCGTCTCTCCACACGGTCACATTCTGAGGCGGGGGCGGGGAGGGACACAATATCACAACAGGTACTGGCCCTGGAGATTGTATTGCAAACCACAGAAGACTTTTTTTGCCATAATATGGGGAGGGTTGAGTTTTTGGTTTGATTGCATCACAGAGAGTGCATACACCCCTCCCGGGGATACTTCTTAAATTTCATTAAGTGATTTTGAAGCAGCTTCTGGACTGTGGCATCCAGCACCTGCCAGTGAAGCCATCCCCCTGGGAATAGTTACAAAATCCCCAGTGGACTTAGGGCTTCACGTTAATAAACCGGTTCCAGGGTCAGTTGGCTTCCATGAGCATCGTGCACGGGGACTGAGGTGGTTGTCAGCCCGTGGTCCTTGAACTTGGATGCACTTTAGACTCACGGGACAGCTCTAAAAAACCCTGAACATTAAAAAAAAAAAAAATTTCAGGAGCGCCTGGGTGGCTCAGTCGGTGAAGCATCCGACCTCAGCTCGGGTCATGGTCTCACAGTCCGTGAGTTCAAGCCCCGCGTCGGGCTCTGGGCTGACAGCTCAGAGCCTGGAGCCTGCTTCAGATTCTGTGTCTCCCTCTCTCTCTGCCCCTCTCCCACTCACATTCTCTCTCTCTCTCTCTCTCTCTGTCTCAAAAATAAAGAAACATAAAAAAAAAAAAAATCCTGCCCAATGACAGCAGATTCCCCGGAGCATCAGGTCTTCTCAAAGCTCCCCAAGGTGATTCCAACATGCAGCCAAAAGGGCAGAAACAGTTTTTTAGGCTAACGTGTTCTCCAAATACTACTTTGTGGTTCAAAGTACAATAACCTGGGGGTAATCCACAGGCTTGAATGGGAATTAACAACGAATGAGTGCGGAGTCGACTTTTCCAGTGCTATGTAACGCTGCGTCCAGGCACTATGTCCTGTCCTGAATCGCCAGTGGGAGCTGTTGCACCAGGGTGGGCCAGGAAGCAGGGTGGGTGAGTGGCAAGAGCCTTTGTTGTGGTTTCTCCAGGAAGGGCAAGGCAGGGGGAGCAGGCTGAAGATGAGCTGGTTTGCATAATTTGAGAGGATTCTGGAGCATCGTGGCTGTCCCTGGGGGTCTGGTACCTGGCCTCCGATTAGGGCAGGGGCACAGTGGCCCAGAGTGGGAGGGCCTAAGGAGGGGGTGGGTGGGGAGCTCTGGGTTGGCTGGTTTGCATATGACACTTACAGGCAAGACTTTGACTTTGTCTAGGAGTCAGCCGGCCCTGGAGGAGCAGTGTCTTCAGGACCAGTAAGACCCCAGGTGTCAAAACATCAAGAAAATACAGAAAATGAAAAGACAACCTTTGGCAACTTCCAGAGGAAGGGAAGGCAGGTGACTCCCTGAGGTTTGCTTAAATGCTGCCTATCTTTTTTTTTTTTTTTTTTTAAGTTTACCTATTTCTTTTGAGACAGAGAGAGAGAGAGAGAGAGAGAGAAGGTGTGTGAGCAGGGCAGGGGCAGAGAAAGAGGGAGAGAGAGAATCCCAAGCAGGCTCCATGCTGTCGGCACAGAGCCCAACGTGGGGCCTGAACCCCAAACCGTGAAATCATGACCTGAGCCGAAGTCGAGAGTCAGACATTTAACTGCTTAACGGACTGAGCCACCCAATCTGCCTATCTTAAAAGTGGCCATGAGGTCACGTGTGTCCCTGCAGGGCCCCCCAGGTGGCTCTTATCACCCAGAGATCAGAACCAGCCAGGGGCTGGGGATAAGGTAAGGAGAGAAGTCAAGTGGGAGGAGACAGAAGAGGTCCAAAGAGCACCACGTGCCGTTGAATGGATGGCAGTGGAGACTAGACGGCCAGGTGACAACCCCTGGAGAGCTAATCCTGATGGTCCCTAGGCTCCTGGGGTACGGGAACCCCCAGGATGGGAGGAGAATCCGGGGAGGAGGGAGAGATGGACAGGGGTGAGACAGAGGAGAACTGATCCTGGAGGGTCTGGCTGGGAGATTCCCATGGCTGGTTTGCAGTCTACAGTCTCGCTATCCCGATGGGCACACTGGATCAGAGAGGAAGGGTACTCACCCAAGGTCACGCAGCAAGGGGAGGGCAGAGCAGTGCCGGGGAGTGGGGTCTAGCAGGGAGCGAGCCCTCCTTGTGTGGCCCCCACATGTCCTTTGTCATACACAGCGGACCCCTGTGGTAGGCGCCCCTTGGGTCCCCAGCTTCCCCCAGCGATAACTCATTAACACGGTCTTCCTTCCACTGGTGCTGAGACTTGCACTTGTCACGTGCCGGGGACCCGTTTGCACGTGTCCACGCTTTCCCTCACTTCCTCCTCACCAGACTCCAGGAGCTCGGCTTTATGACTGGTTCCATCTTATAGGCGAGGACACCCTGGTCTGTTTTGCAGACGTTTCCGCAAGCGGGCGGGGCAGGGGTGCTTTGTCAAGCAGTGGGGTTCAGTGTGTCTGCCTGAGGTGCTTCCGTATCAGGGACTTCCGCTGGTGCAACTCTCACCGCCAGACACGTCACACACGTGGTTTTGTCGCATCCGGGACAAAGCCCTGTGAAACTGGCACGTCCCCATTTCACAGATGGGGAAGCTGAGGCGGAAAGAGGCGACGTGTCTCACTCAGAGTTACGAGGCGAGCCAGCGGCGAAGCTGAGATTTGGAGCCAGGCCTGGTCAACCCCTGACCTGCGCGGGGCAAGGACACAACTTCCTAGCTAGCCCCGTCTTCTTTTCCTTTCCGGCACACAGACGCACGGACCCTCACCTTACCTGCGTTTCTCGTCCTTGCGTTTCTCCGCCCGCCGCAAGAGATCCTCCGGCCCTCTGGACGTCTACACACACGGGGAGGGATTAAGGAGTTAACATTCGCCCGACGACCTCGACTCACGGGGTCAGAAGCTGCTGGATTGAATGCTCTCCGTGCCTTTGCCTTCTGTCTTGGGTGGAAACATCTGAGGCACGTCCTACGTGGTTCCTCACCGGTGCCCACGTGGGACTGAGCCCGGGTCCCTAGTAGCACCCAGATCAATACCGCACCCTTGAGTCGGTTTCCTCTGGTCCTCATTTCACCCATCGGTCTCTGCTCCAGCTCCCTGATCGCCTCCCCAAATCACCTTGGTCTTGGGCTCTGACTTGGGGGAACCGAGGTAGCACAGTGAGTACTGTTTGTCTATCTGAGACAACCTTCCTCAGCATCCAATATCTCCCCCCCCCCCCCCCCCCCGGCTCTGTGCATTCTAATTAACTCACTAAGCGAGCACGACTGTCCGAGGCAGGGCTTTCCAATGCTTGAGAATCCTCTAAATCAGTGGTTCTTCTGGGGCGCCTGGGGGGCTCGATCGGTTAAGCGTCCAACCTTCAGCCCAGGTCGTGATCTCGACGTTCACGGGTTCGAGCCCCACGTCGGGCTCTGTGCTGACAGTTCGGAGCCTGGAGCCTGCTTCGGATTCCGTGTCTCCCTCTCTCTGCCCCTCCCTTGCTCACGCTCTGTCTCTCTCAAAAAATAAATAAACACTAAAAAAAAATTAAATCAGTGGTTCTCAAACGAGGGGATCACCCCTCCCCAACCTCAGGGACATTTGCCAATGTCTGGAGCCATGTTTGGTTGTCCCGATTCTGGGGGTATCTACGAGTGTGGTAGGCAGAATAACAGCCCCCCCCCCAAAGATTTCCATGTCCTAATCCCTGTAAATTGGTGACTATGTTAGGTGACATGGCAGAGAGGGATGGAGGTTGCATATGGAATGAAGGTTGCTAATGAGTTTACATTAAATTGGGGGAATTATCCTGGATTATCTGGGTGGGCAAGTGGAAGCTTCTAAGTTGGGGAGGAGAGAGGCAGGAGGAAGACAGTCAGAAATGGGACTTTGGGCCAAAATTTAGAGAGACGCCGTGTGGCTGGCTTTGAAGACGGAGGAAGGGGCCACGAGCCGAGGACTGTGTGTGGCCTCCGACAGCCGGGGAAGGAGAGGCAGCGGACGGTCCTCGAGCCTCCGGAAAGGAGCACAGCCCTGCTGACATCCCATGTCGGCCCAGGGAGGCCCGTGTCGGACGTCTGACCTACAGACCTGTGAGATATGAACGTGTGATGTTTAAGCTGCTGAGTTGGTGGGAGTTTGTTACACCAGCTGTAGGAAACATGTAGCACTAGCATCTGGAGTGTGGAGGCCGGGACGCTGCCCACAGGACCGTCCAACCGCAAAGAGGTGCCCAGCTCCCAATGCCCACGGCTCCAGGGCTGAGGTCCTTTAGGGATTTCAAACATTTGTTGGCAGTGAAGGGAGTCACGGGTCCCCGTGGGCGTCGAATAAAAGTAAGGGGCCTCTCGGCGGATGAGCATCTCGTGGGCATATGTACACAAACACTCCCGTGCGTTTCAGGGGGGCCAGGGAACCCCCTCGGGGTCCACAGGCACAGGTTCACAACTCCTGTCCTAGGGGGCGCCTGGGCGGCTCTGTCGGTTGAGCGAGCGTCCCACTTCGGCTCCGGTCATGATCTCGCCGTCTGTGGGTTCGAGCCTCACGTCAGGCTCTGTGTCTGGAGCCCGCTTCGCATTCTGTGTCTCCCTCTCTCTCTTCCCCTCCCCTCCTCGGTGTCTCTCTCTCTTTCTCAAAAATAAATAAACGTTAAAAAAAAAAAAAAAAAAGAGCTCCTGTCCCGGAAGAGACATAGGACCCATCTCTTCCCAGGTGGCAGAACAGAGGGGGCACTGGGAGCCCACTGAGGCGTCCTGGGCGGGGGGGGGGGGGGGGTGTTTTGGAAGTCACAGGGAGTCCCGACCCCACTACCCCCAGAGTCTCTAACTCAACGGGTCTGGGACAGGGCTTCAGAATTTGCATTTCTAGCAGGTTCTCAGGTGCTGGCTGCTGCTGGCATTTGGATCCCAGTTTGGGAACCCCTGTCGTTGTGGTCGCTCAAAAACACCCAGGGAAGGGGACACTTTGGGGAGAATGTAGATTTCCAGGCCGCCCCATAAGAAACACCGATTCAGTGGGTCTGTGCTCTGGGGTCCTAAAGGGGGAGACTCCCCTCTTTCAAGAAGCACTATCTTCGACCACGGGCTCTCTCTGAGGTCAGAGCCAGAGAGGAAGCACATTGCTGTTCCCTCCTTCGTAACCCAAGACCCTCCCCTCCTTTGGGTGGCACACAGAGGTAAACCAAGCTGGCCCAGGCTCCCCACGGAGTTAGAGATTTGAGCCCCTGTGGACTTTCGAGAGTCTGTTCGTGTGACCACCCCTCGCTCCTCTCTCCCTCTTTGGGGAGCCAGCTGCCGGGCTTGATATGATGGGTTGTAGCTGGCGGGCCCATCAGGGTCTCCTGGGGCAGATCCAGGGGTTCGGGGTCCAGCCAGGGAGGCTGGCAGCCACTTCTGGGAAGCAGTGTGGCCGGCAGGCCCTCAGTTGATGGAGGTTAAGGCCGAGCCTGAGGCGGGCTCTGCAGAGAGCAGTCTGGGCTCTCCTTCCTCTGTGAGCCTCGGATGCACAGAGCAGGGGCTGGGCGTGGTCTCTGCAAGGGGGAGCCTCCCCTCTCCCACCTGCCCTGGCTGTCACTCTGGGGTTATCTCCGAAGCAAAAGCCACCCCCCTCCAAGACGACCTGCTCGTTGCTCACACAGCCAGAGATGCACGTTTAAGATGTGGGTTGCTCAGGCTGGACCCGAGCAGCAGAAGCCTTCAGCGGCCGAGAAAGGCCTGTGGGGACGGGCCTGGCAGGTGGAGGGTGCTGAGGGCCGGGCTGGGTGGGCTTCACAGACCTCTGGGAAGCCCTTTCATGCCCCCTCCCAAATCTTTCCAGCAGGCAGCTCGCCTCTGTGCTGATGCCCGTCCTCTAGAAAGGATGTCACGAAGAATCGTGGAGCCCGGGGCAGAGAGTTCTACTTGGGCTCAGAAGACTGGGGTCTGAGGTCCGACTCTGGCCTAGGCTGCCAGCATCACTGTTGAGTGCTTAGGGACAGTAGTGATGGTGACGAGGACCGCTAGGGGCCTGTGACGATGGATGAACACGTTCTAAGTGCTTTGCATAGTATTAAGTCCTTTAATCCTCAGACACACCCTCGAGGAGGCTCAGTGCCTTGTACAGGTGCATTTGGGGTGGGGAGGGGAGAGAGAGATGGGTGGATGAGGGAGGGAGGGAGAGAGGGAGGAGGTGAGGGGGGGAGGGGGAGAGACGGAGGGATGATGGGGGGAGGGAGGGAGGGAGGGAGGGAGAGAGGAGAGACGATTATATATATTTGGACGCAGGAGGGCGAGGTGGGGTATGGGGCTTTGCCCCGTGGTCCACACCCCACCCTTTGTGCATCCAGGGCTCACTCAACATCCCAAACCTGGGACTAGCTACCCGTTAGCAGAGAGACTGGGGAGGGGGTAGGACTGGACTGCCCTGAACCTCAAATGATGCCAGGGCCCTGCCACCCGGATGGCAGATAGACACCTGCGATGCCTGCCTTTTGCATTTAGGGTGCCGTCCTGCGTTACGACAGAGCAGAAGCAGCAGGGCAGGAGGAAAGGCGTGGCGGCTGTGTGACCCCGGGTGAATTCCCACCCCTCCTGAGCCTCCTTGGCTTCCCAGGGAAGACGGGGGAGAGGCAGGGCCCGACGTGTCACAAAGAACAAGCGGCAGACACGGGCTCGGGACCAGGCTTCCGGCGCCCACGCGCGCCCTTTGCCACAGCTCCCGAGAGTCCTGATGCTGATGGGTGGGTTGAGCCCAGATGCTCCTGCGGCACGAGCTGGCAGGCTGGCGTAGCCAGAAGCCCCGCTAGGGATGTGGGAAGGCGGGTCCTTCAGGAGGGAGGAAGATGCCGGAACTGGAGGGCCTTGCTGGCCCGAGCGGCGGGCTGGCTGCCAGCCGGGGGGGACGGGGCTGGGGACGGAGGTGACCTCTGGCAGCCCCTGCAGGACCCTTGTCCTGTCAAGTGTCAGGCACTGGGGTGGGACATTCTAAACTGCATACAAGGTGTCTTCAAACTTCCCATCCTTCCCCGGATTTCATCTGGAAATTCTATCCTACCCACGTCCTTCCTGTGTCCGGTGGGGGCTGCAAAACCCCCGCTTTGGGGGGGCTTTTTAGCCGCAGCTCACCGATGGCCTCGGGGGAGCCAGAAGCACACACGGCCGGGGACTCGCCCCGCTGACAAACGGGGGCAGAAGCGGACACCCCTCCATCCTCGGGAGGGAAGGGGTTGACACGAGCCGTGGGTGCCGCGACCCTCCGCCCCTCCCGCCGGCAGACCTCGTAGGGCGTACCCCGGCTTCCGGGACATTCCAAAACATGAGCGGTGGTGTCTCGTGATGGGACACAACTGAATACGTCTGGTCATCCCATTCCCTAGGTGGGTAGACTGAGGCCCCCCCCCGCCCCCGAGCCGCGGCTTTCTTCCAGAAGGGTATGATACAAAGAACGGTTCAATGTTTCCATAGGTCCGTGTTTTCCTCCAGAAGAGAAAGAAGGCACTTAGGCTGATCGAATGGGGGAAAATACAAAGAAGGAAGCCTAGGGAGAACGGCCCGTAACTACTATCGGCATCCACGTGAGTCCACGGGCAGGAAGAGTAGAACCCGGTGCACGTTTGTGTTGCTTTAAATTTCTCACCTTCTTCCCGATGAGGCCGAGCTGGAATAATTCAGTGGCTTTCACGGGAGCCTCCCTCCCCCCCCCCCCCCCCCCCCTTCCGCAATCCCTCCCACCAACCGGTCCCCTGGTGATGGAGCTGTTCTCCAGTGAGGCGAAAGTTAGCCACAAGGGGTCCCCCACACTCTGCCCGAGGAGAAAGGGGTTTGGAGCCTGAGAAACTCTGGGTTTGTTATCTCAGCTCTGCCACCGGCTCTCCGCGCCCCCCTCCCCACCCCTCCCCCCTTCCCCGGCGCTGGACAGGGGATTCGACCTCTGTGCACCTCAGTATTTCCATCTGAGCACTGGGGATGGTGGTCCTTTGACTCCAGTAGCAAGTTATCAGAGCGTGTGCCTGGTGCCTGCCTCCTTCCTGAAAAATGGGGATTAGGGGCGCCTGGGGGGCTCCGTAGGTTAAGCTTCCGACTTCGGCTCTGGTTATGATCTCGCGGTTCGTGGGTTCCAGCCCCGACAGCTCGGGGGCCCGGAGCCTGCTTCGGATTCTGTGTCTCCCTCTCTCTCTGCCCCTAACCCACTGACGCTCTGTCTCTGTCTCTCAAAAATAAGTAAACATTAAAAGAATTAAAATAAAATAAAATGGAGATTAAAATGGTCCCCAGCTCCCGAGGCTCAGGGGCCGGCTTGACTGCATGCGTCGCTCACCTAGCCGAGAGTTTGGGGCTTGAATTTTAACTTCGCAACCATTAATGGATAATTTTGTTGTTTTTAGTACTCTATGGTCCTGGTCGGCTAACGTCTCCATTTGACGGCAGACGGGAGGAGATAAATTAGGCTAAGCCTTTGACGGGAGGTTAGAGGGGACAGGGAGCTTCCCCAGGCCCCACCCCCACCTCCTGGCCAGCACACTTCCCGCTGTCCTCTGCCCAGGACGTCCTGGTGGGGCCACTGCGTGGGCTACCCTGAGTGCAGTGCAAACGCGCCCCGGGGCAGTTGTGCAGTGGAATGACCTAGATCCTTGCCCATCCCCTCAGCAGACCAAGGACGACCCCCCCCCCCCCCCCCCCCCCCCCCCTCGGGTACAGAAACCCGTCAACAGCCCTGCCCGTGCATCTTCTCTCCGAGAAATCCGTGCAAGTGGCCTCGAATTTCGCAGGGACACGTCCCCTCTGGCACTAACTCTCCGAGGGGTGGCAATGGGGGACACTTCCCCAGCCTCCTCCCCTGGCAATCATTTTGGGACACAATTCTCTCCGGAGCCTGGATTTGGAACCAGGTGCAGGACTGAGCCCCGCGTCAGAACTCTCACCTGCCGTGAAGACGACTTAGTAGGAAGAGTATGTGCTTAGTAAATACCTGCTCTAATCTACGTATCGATGCATGCTTGTATCGACCTAGCCATCTAATATGTATAAAATTAGCACATACGTAGATAGAGATAGACAAGGGGATGTTTAACGGAAAGAGAATATATGTAGATAAGGATGTGTGTGTCTATGTAGGTTGACGATATATGAACACACACACACGCACACACACACACACAGTGTTTCAATCTTCCCATTTGAGGCAGGTACTGTTATCATTATCCCCATTTCGCAGATGAGTAAACTAAGTCCCAGAGATACCAGGTGCCTTGTTTCAGAGTCCACGCTCTTAATTGGAGCTCTAAAGGGCCCGGCACCATGCCTGGCACACAGGAAGGGCCCAGCACCTGGGGGCTGTTTGCACGGGATGGACAGGCAGCCAGGGGCACCCCTCCACATCGATGCTTTTTAACTGACCTTCCGCAGGGTGGGGGCGCAGAGCTGGGTTATCTCACTGTGGCCTTTCAACCTCTCGGAGATCTGGGGTCAGGGCCGGGGCAGCAGGCCTGCCGAGAGCTGGCGGGGCAGCATGGACCCTGTCAACGTGAGACATCCCAGGAGGATTGCCCAGGCGGGACGGGGTGGGGTGGGATGGGGTGGGGTGGCAGGGAGGGGTGGGGCGGGCGATGCTCTGCCATGCACCTTCTCCCCCGGGGAGAACAGGCTGAGCGCAGGGGCAAACGGGAGGCCCAGCCTGCCTCTCCGCCCTCTCCCCTAGCCAGCAGCTCTTCCGGGTTTTAGTTTTACTACCCGAGTTTGTCATTTGGAAGGGCGGTGACGCGAGGCCTTCAAGGACAGCGGAGAAACGCAGAGGGGTGGGCGTACCGTCCCGTCCCCCTGGGCGAGCGCACGGCAGTCGCCGGTGCGTGGCTTCCCCGCTCTCTCCGCGCTCCGGATACCCATACACACGCACCTAGGACTGTCCCCTGGTGCAGAAACTGGGCACCACACTGTGGGGCCGGCTCGCTTTTCACACACACGTCCTGGGCGTCTTTCAAGTTAAACTTCACGGACCGACCTCGCTCTGAGAGTCGCGTAACACTCCGCCCCGTGGGCGAACCGTTGCTTCCCGTTTCCCCCGGGGGGACGCGCGGGTCACGCCAGGTGGGCCTTTTCTCCTAGGATGTTATAAAACGCACCACGATCCAGACCCCTTGGCGTGTTCTTTGAGCACTTCGGGCGCCTATGGGTTTCGCGAGGGTAGGGTTTCCGAAGGGGGGGGGGGGTGGGCCGAGGCCATGTAAGTTTAGGATTTTAGTAGATTTTTATTGGATCGCTGGCCATTCATACTACCCCCCGACAGTCCGTTGGGGGCCCATATCCGTGCAGCCCGGGTGTTCTATCGAGGATGGAGGAATCTGTACCTGAAAACCACCAGCTTCTCTCCCGCTTATGGTTAAGGCGTCTCTGTCACAGGCAGTTGGAGGAAATCTTCCTCTGCCTTTGTTTCAAGGGAGAAGTAAATAAAAATCGTGGTATCCGAGGGGCACCTGGGGGGCTCAGTGGGTTGAACATCCGACTTTGGCTCGGGTCACGATCTTTGCTCTTCGTGAGTTCAAGCCCCACCTCGGGCTCACTGCTCTCGGCGCAGAGCCCGCGTCGGACCCTCTGCCCCCTCTCGCCGCCTCCTGCCCCACTGGCACTCTCCCAAAACTAAATACTAAAAAAATAATTAAAAATAAATAAATGCAAATCACGGTGTTCTAGTGGGACTACTCCTCATTTCACAAAAGAGGAGACTGAAGGTCTGGAAGGGAGTGCCTGTCCCTGGGACCAGGACAGTTGTGGCCAGCAGCAGGGAAGCAGCCTGGGAGGCTCTAGTCAACTTCTGACCAAACAGAAGGTTGGGGTGTCCAGGTCGGGAGCTCGTCACCCAGGTCCCCTTGGATCCCTTTATCCTGCCTGTGGCCCCATCGGCCCACTCCTAATGACAAGCGTCTACACCTCCCCCGGCGGGGGGGGGGGGGGGGTAGTGCGTGGAGGGCCCTGGAGTCGCTCTGCCTTCATTGGCAGAGAGGTAGAAGTATCTGGAACTTCATGTTCTCCCGGGGCAGCCCTTAGGCCGTGACTGATTGGTGGGGGGGGGGGGCAGAGGACCCCAGACCCTTTGCCTGGAGTCAGACACATTCAGGGGCAGAATTCTCGGCACTGAGCACCCGCAGGACCCGGATGAGACCCTGCCTGAAATCACATCCCTACCGGATCTCTTTTCCTCTCTTGCTTCCCCCTTTCCTCATAGGCTTCTCCTGGGGACCATCCCTTCATCAACCCCTGGCACACAAGTCTGCTCTCAAGGTCTGCAGACGTGAGGCCCCGTGAGGGTGGCAATGCCCCCAGAGTGTTCTGCTGAGGGGGACGGGTTCCTCTCACAATCATCCAGCGGGAGGGTCAAGGGCATCTCCAACTCCCACGGGCTGCCGCAGAGAGGCTGGTGTCGGCCCCGGAGGGGCATCTGACGGTGCGAATCGGGAAACTAGGAGTCTGTACACTTCTCGCTTTTATCTTCCTGAAGCTCAGAAAGCAGCCTGACAAAAAGAGCTTGTTACACTCACTCCTCGCTGGGTAGGCTTGTACAATCCGCTCATCCTCTGTAGCCCTCAGTTTCCTCATCGGTGAAATGGAACAATCACGGCACCGGACCATATAGTTGTGTGACCTCAGATGATGCATTCCGGTGCTTAAACCCCAGAGCCCCAGTAAAATGGAAATGCGAAATAAATGCCATGGCTTATCCCACATACAGCCTTGCAAGCGCTGACATTTCCAAACCACGGGGACTAGTAAATTGCCCACGATTCTACGATGGCATATTATTGACTTGATCCTCCCCCCGCCCCGGAAGAATATAAGGGACTCCTAACATTGGTCATTGTGGGGAAACAGGAATCAGCAGGAGTTAGGGAAAAATTTACTTTGAATTTCCTTCCCTGTCGTACCGATATTCTTAGAAAGAGCCTCAGAGGGTGTAAACCCAGAGGGTCAACAGGGGTGACCCAGGTGATGAGACGGGTCTGGCCCCATGCGAAGTGTTCTGAGGACTTCAGACGTATTTGCTCACTTCATCTCTGCAACCACCGCATGAGACAGCCACTGTCACCACCTCCATTTCAAAGTCGAGGGGCGGAGGCACCGAGAACTTCAGTAACTTGCTCAAGGTCGTACAACGTACAAGTGGGTGGGTCTGGGATTTGAAGCCTGACCACCTGGCTCCTAGTGATGCTGATGGTTTAGAAACACTCATTTTGGGGGGTGGCTCAGTCCGTTAAGCATCCGACTTCTGCTCAGGTCACCATCTCACCGTGGGTTCGAGCCCCGCGTCAGGCTCTGTGCTGACCGCTCGAAGCCCGGAGCCCGCTTCGGATTCTGCGTCTCCCTCTCTCTCTGCCCCTCCCCTGCTCACAGCCTGTCTCTTCTCAAATAAACATTGAAAAAAAATTAAAAAAAAAACAAAACCACTCATTTTGGGGGCATATACCCTAGAAGTTACTGGTCCTCCAATTCACGAAGCCCCACTGGTCCCATAACAAACTGAAGACATCTGGGCTGAAAATTCCAGAGCCTGGGACCATGTCTTCCATACTGAGGCTGGCGAACCATGTGATCTGAATCTCAAGGAAGCGATGACCTAGCCCGGCCCGTCGGAAGGTATCTTTGGCTCTAGCCCCGCAGCTCCGAGTCTGTGCCAGGAAAAGTCCCTGAATTAAACGTACTAGGGATTTGCGGCTCAGGGCCAGGAACGCTCCTGGCCAGGTTGCTCGATTTGTGCACTGCTCAGCCGAAGCAGAAGACAGCTGTGGTGTGCCCTTGTGGGGCGGTCGCTAGACTCAGCCTTTCTCCCCCGAGCCTGGCCACTCAAGAAGAGGGGCGCCTGGGTGGCTCAGTTGATTGAGTGTCTGACTCTTGATTTCAGCTCAGGTCATGACCCCAGAGTCCTGGGATTGAGCCCCACGTCGGGCTCTGCACTGAGTGTGGAGCCTGCTAGAGATTCTCTCCCCCCCCCTTCCCTCCTCCTCTCCCACTTGGATGTACTCTCTCCCAAATGAACTTTTTTTTTTTTTTAAGGAAATCAGCTAGAGATTCACCCGAGGTCCTCTCTGCTGGCTCATCACTCAGCCCTCCTAGGCTGCCCTCCAGGTACTGCTGTTCCAGGAAATGGTCCTGGAACAGGTGGTGCTGTCCCTAGAGCCCTGGCTGGGAACTCTGTCTAGCAGGGCACCGGAACTTGGCAGCCTCCTTGCCTGGCCCTGAGCCATTATCAGGTCAGAGGCCGAGCTAAATCCTCAGCTGGGCTATGGGGACATTATATGGCATTTCTTTAAAAATATGTTTTAACGTTTATTTTTGAGAGAGGGCAGGGAGGTGCAGAGAGAGAGAGAGAGAGAGACAGAATGTGAAGCAGGCTCCAGGCTCCGAGCTGTCAGCACAGAGCCCGACGCGGGACTCGAACTCACAAAGCCGCGAGATCATGACCTGAGCCAAAGTCGGACGCTTAGCCGACTGAGCCACCCAGGCACCCCTTATGTTGCATTTCTAAGAAGCCTGCAAGACGCTGGAGCCATAATTGGTGAGACAGGGTTCTTTGCAGATGCATCTGGGTGGGGGAGGTGATGGAGGTAACCTTGGAATGACCTTGGGGGACTCCTCAGGCTGGAGCTCAGCCATGGGCAGAGCTGGGGGTTCACACTTGTCTCTACGGTGCTTGTTTTGGCAGAAAAAAAAAGATAGTGTGACCTTCAAAAAGTTCAAGCTGCGAATTTCAGTCCCCCCCCCACCCCGCCTCCTTGAAGTGGGAACAGCTACTTCTCTCATTACGACTATCATGAGGATTAAGTGGACGGCCATGCTCATTCGTGGTCACGCACAAAGTAGGTGTCCAGCCATGTCATAACTCCCGCTTGGGATCACCTGGGATGGGAGGACAAGCTAGGGACACACCAGATGTCAGACCAGGAGGGAAAAAGAGACAATCTGTAAAACACACACACACACACACACACACACACACACACAAAATCCAGCAAGAACATTTTATGACTGTATAATTAAAGAAAAAGTCACACAAATTGATAAAGCAAAAGTCTCTCCTGATCCTCCCCCAAGGTCACCACTGCAATGAAGTGGAGTAACTCTCCAGTCTGTTTTTCAATGCATTTAATTTTTTCAAGGTTTATTTATTTTTGAGAGAGAGAGAGAGAGAGAGAGAGAGAGAGAGAGAGAGTACAAGCGGGGAAGAGGCAGAGAGAAAGGGAGACACAGAATCCAAAGCAGGCTCCAGGCTCCGAGCTGTCAGCACAGAGCCTGACCAGGGGCTAGAACAAACGAACGGTGAGATCAGGAACCTGAGCCAAAATCAGAAGTTTAACCGATTGAGCCACCCAGGTGCCCCCCTTACATATTTTTTAATGTAACATTTTGAAAGATAGTGATTTTAATGTAATGTGTCTCTATGAGTGGAACGTTTTCAGTTTCCATACCTATGGCCGAATTAGCACTGCATCCTGCAAACGATCGCTGAGTAGTCCCTTAGCAGCTTCTTCCTTGATGGGCACTTAGGTGCCAACTTTCCCCATTGCTGGTCATTCTCCACACTCACATCTTTGTGTGTGCTCATCTCTGTGCATGTGTGGTATTATCTTCCTAGGATCCATCTGTTGGCTTTCCAGAAAGACCCCCCGAGAAAGTTGCAAGTCAAGAAAATTGAGTTATTAGACTCCCGCAGTAAGGGAGAGCCCCTCTCCCCGCCCGGGACACTATCGGTGGGGTCTCAGAAGCAGGGCGGAATATTTATAGGGTTTGAAAGGCTGGGCTGGGGGCGCCTGGGTGGCGCAGTCGGTTAAGCGTCCGACTTCAGCCAGGTCACGATCTCGCAGTCCGTGAGTTCGAGCCCCCCGTCAGGCTCTGGGATGATGGCTCAGAGCCTGGAGCCTGTTTCCGATTCTGTGTCTCCCTCTCTCTCTGCCCCTCCCCCGTTCATGCTCTGTCTCTCTCTGTCCCAAAAAAATAAATAAACGTTGAAAGGCTGGGCTGGATGACTTTAAGGGGGGGGGGTCTTGCCAGGCAGACACAGCGAGGTGAGGATTTGGGGCAAACCTTGGTGAGCAAACTGTCACGATGTCAGTTGCTAAGTCTCGTCCTCTAGGGCCAAGTATGTCCTGAAACAAACAGTAAGGTGTCTTGCGTTTTGATTGTTTTTGCCTGGTCTTGTTATTGTCTAACACACAGACAAAGATTGATGTTGGTCCCAATCTTTGACGTCTATGGGGTAAATTTTTGAATCAAAAGCATGACTGTTTAGAACTCCTACAACTCAACGCCCCTCCCCCCAAAGATGCCCCCAAGCAAACTGCTTTTAAAAAAAAATGGGCAGAGGACCCGAATAGACATTTTTCCAGAGAAGACACACAGGTGGCCAACAGGCACGTAAAAAGATGCCCCACAGCATTCACATACAAATCACACCGCTGTGAGAAACCACCTCACTCTGTCAGAATGGCTATTACCAAAAAGACAAGAGACAGGAAATGCTGGAAGAATGTGGAAAGGACCCCTCCCCCCCACCCCCCGCATCGTTGATGGGAACGCACACTGGTGCAGCCACTATGGTAAACAGTATGGCGGTGCCTCCAAGCGTTAGAAGTAGACCTACCACGTGACCGAGCACTTCCGGTTCTGGATATTTACTCAAAGGAAATGAAACGCCGATTTGAAAAGACACGTGGGGCACCTGGGTGGCTCAGTGGGTTAAGCGTCCGACTGCGGCTCAGGTCATGATCCCATGGTTCACGAGTTCAACGGTTCTGTGTTCTCTCAAAACTAACGTTTAAAAAATTGTTGAAGAAAAGATGTATGCACCCCTATGTTCATCGCAGCGTTATTTACAATCGCCTGGATACGGAAGCAACCAAGCGTCCATGGATAGGTGAATGGACAAAGAAGATGTGGGGTCTACACCCAATGGAATATTACTCGGCCCTAAAAAGGATGAAGTTTTGCCATTTGTGACAACGTGGATGGAGTTAGAGGGTGCTATGCTAAGCGGAATGAGTCAGAGGAAAACAATTACTGTACGATTTCACTTGTGTGTGGAATATAAAAAGTAAAACAGAAAAAAAATAAAAAGTGAAACGGAAACAGACTCACGGATACAGAGCACAAACTTGTGGCTGACAGAGGGAAGGGGGGGAATGGGCGAAATAGATGAAGGAGATTAAGAGGAATGCACTTCCGGTTATAAAATAAGTAAGTCACGGGGAGGTAACGTATAGCAGAGGGGACACAGTCAACGATAGTGTAATAACTTGGTGTGATGACAGAGGGTGACTAGACCTTTCAAGAGGAACATTCTGTAGTGTATCAAAATACCGACTCACGAGGTTGTACACCTGAAACTAGTAAGATATTGTACGTCGATTCTAATGCAGCTAAAAAATGTAAACAAAGGCTTAAGAACACGTTTAACAAAGATTTTCCTAGCAAGCTAAACAAACCAAACCAAAAAAGCACGAGTGCTTAGAACTGTCAGCACACAGCAATAATAAAAAACAGACCAACCGCTACTGATTTTATTGTCGCTTTTCCTTTCTTCACAGACCAATGCACCTGGCTATTGTTTGTATTTGGGGCAGGCGTTCCCACAACCCTCTCCTTCGCTCCCGCAGTGGACCAGTAACTGGTGTGCAAGTATTTTGGAGAAGAGCTGGCAGGAGAGAGCGACACGGAAATAACATCAGCGATAAGATGATCCCTTCCCGCCATGATGCAGATGCCCATCCCACCTTCTTGGCCCCATGCTGCTTCTAAGCTATACCACTGACGAAGTGTCAGAGGCTAATTCCTTTCTGGAAAAAAAAAAAATCACTTCTCAGATGTTGGAATAATTTTGGATCGACAAAACAGTTGCAAACTGAACCCAAAGAGTTCCCATAGAGCCCCGTCCCCTGACGTTCCCATCTTCTAATAGCAGGGACGTTTGTTCATCGAAGCTAAGAAGCCAACGTTGGTTTTGAACCACTAACTAAACTTAACTCTGACTGCATTCGTTAGAATCACAACGGAATATTACTCAGCCATGAAAAGAATGAGATTTTGTCATTTGCGACAACACGCACGGCGTTAGAGGGTGCTATGCTAAGTGGAACGAGTCACAGAGAAACAATTACCGTCTGATTTTGCTTACGTGTGAATATGAAAAATAAAACAGACTCATAGATACAGAGAACAAACTCGTGGGGGAAGAAAAGGACAGCTTTATTCGGGTGCCCTCACTTTATACGCAGTTGTATCTTACCTTTGTGCCAACGTCTCGTCCAGGATCCCACACGGCCATCTTGTCTCCTCCCACTGCTGGCAATTTCTCAGTCTCTCCGTGTTATTTCGTGACGACCCATTTCCGGAGTACTGGCAGGGCATTGGTAGAATGAACTTGGAGTTTGTCTGAGGTTTTTGTCATGATGCCCCTGGCGTTATGGGCTACTGGGAAGAAGACCGCAGAGGTGAGGTGCCTTTCACATCACGTCAGTCGCCTGCCCTCGCAGGTGGCGTTAACCTTCATCATCTGGTCTAGGTGGTGTTTTCCAGTCTCCTCCGTTTTCTTCCTTCCCATGTCGTCTTATTTGTGGGGAGTAGGGAGTGGGGAGGAAGGAGCTTAAGCCCCACCTCCCGGACGGGGAGATATTCACTTACATTGTTTGGATTCTTCTACGATGAAGGCTTTTCCTGTTCTCTTATCAATCACCTTTGTAAAGAGAGAATTTCTCAAATCCCACTAAAATTCCCCTCTTCCTCCAAGATGGGTCACAACAAGCTTGAGGGACAGAAGATCAATACCCAACACTCCAATCTCATTCAAGTTATATTGATTGCGGTGTCCCCAAAAGGTCTCAGGCAACATCCTCGATACCGCCTGAGCTCCTTCTCAGAGCCCTCTGACAATCGCCTGGGGCCAGGCATCAGGGGGCCAACCGGGTGGTGACTCAGACGTGGCTTCTCCAAATGGCAGCCGCTCGGCCAGCCATTTGCATCACCTGGGAGCTGGTTAGACACGTACGTAGAACGTCAGGCCCCACCTGGATGTCCTGATTCAGACCCTGCATTTCAAGGAGCCCCCCCCCCCCCCCGCCAGGCGGCTGGTCTAAGCATCCATCGCTTTCAAAGCGCTGCCCTAGAATCCCAGAGTCTCCAGAAGCGGGGCGAGGGTTGGGCGGGGGGATCTGCTCCAAGCAGGGTGGTCCCACGTCTGTTGCTGTGGCACCTGCTGTAATTCTCTCTCCTGCGTCTTGCTCAGTTGGAGGATGATTAGGAAGGGCAGGAGCGAGGGTCACGGAGGTACAGGAGGAGAGGCTGGAGAAGGTGGGTGAGAGGCGGATGGTATCAGTGTAGCTGATAGATGAGTGTGACGCCTGGGATGGCCTTGGGGAGATGGATGAGAGCGGGGACCGAGTGATGGATGGGCCAGGGTGGGGAGGCTGCCCGACAGCTGTGAGGAGCAAAGGACTCAGGGCTCAAGAGTCCGCCGTGGGTGGCAGCAAAGCCTGACAGCCCCAAGCGAGAAGGTGCCCCTCTTTGTTGAGCAGCGTTCACAAAAGCTTTCCTACTTCATTCTCAGTCTTCACGTTTTCCTTGAAAGGGTACAGTTCAGTGGCATGAAATACACTCACGCGATCGTGCGACCATCACCGAATTCATCTCCGGCACTTTTTCATCTTGGAACGTGGAGACGCCGAGCCCCTTCACCATAGTTCCCCGTTCCCCCTCCGCCCGGCCCCTGGTAACCCCGCTTCGACTTTCTGTCTCCAGAGCTGACCACCCGGGGGACCTCGTATGAGCAGAATCAGACAGCATTTGTCTTTCCACGGTCTCTTTCCAACTTCCCGACTGCCTTCTCAATCAGATGGAGCGGGAAATGGTGGGCCCCTTGTGGAAGACGAGGAAAGTGAGGGTTGACTTGCCCTGGGTCTCACACCTAGTAAGTAACCGGCACTCAGCTGAGTCACGACACTGGGTCCTGGCCCACCTGCCTTGAAGTGGGTCCTCTCTGAGATCAAGGTCCAAACTCGGAGAGGAATAAATGCTTGTAGCTTCCAAATACCCTCCCCGCTCAGGTACCTTGGTACCCGATCTGGAAAAGTTGCTCAGACGTTTGTTGAGTGAACAGACGATACACGCTCTTCTTCCTCGTCTGAGCGACGGGCAAGAATGAGTTTGCGAAGGCCCGACGGAGAATTCCCTAAATGAAGATTCACCGTGAATTCAGAAGGTGTTCCTGGATTTTGCTGGACCCCCTATTCCTGTAGTTGAGCCCCAGGGCCGCAAGGGCGCGCGCACCAAGCAGATGGGGGAGGGGATGAGATGTGCCCGGACGACGTGACCATTTCAGGTTTATCTTCTAAAACAGAATGCGAGTGTACTTCAGAGCTTCTCGCTCTCAAAAGACAGGGTCACCTGTCTTTCACGTTGTGCTCTAATCAAGACACTGAACATTTATTAATCACCAATCACATACTTACCTTTAAAAATAGGATCATGTGGGCGCCTGGGTGGCTCAGTCCGTTGAGCGTCTGGTTTCAGCTTGGGTCATGATCTCGCGGTTCGTGGGTTCGAGCCCCGCGTCGGGCTCTGTGCTGACAGCTGGGAGCCTGGAGCCTGCTTCGGATTCTGTGTCTCCCTCTCTCTCTCTGCCCCTCTCCCGCTCGTGCTGTCAAAAATAAATAAGCATTAAAAAAGATTAAAAAAAATAGGATCATGTGGGCGCCTGGGTGGCTCAGTTGGTTAAGCGTCTGTCTCTTGATTTTGGCTCAGTCACGATCTCACGGTTCGTGAGCTCGAGCCCTGAGTCGGGCTCTGCGTTGACAGAGTGGAGCCCGCTTGGGATTCTCGGTCTCCCTCTCTCCCTGCCCCTTCCCTGCTCATGCTTGCTCTCTCTCAAAAATAAACATTGTGTTTAATTTCTTCCTACGCATCCTCCAAAAAGCTTATAATAAGCTTAAGCTTATTTTGCTAAAATTTTTTTTTCCCCACAAGACCAGGAGTGGACCTTTTTTTGTTTTTTTTTTTCCTGTGAAGGGTCAGATAGTAAATACTTTAGGGTTGAGGGCCACTCAAGCTCTGTGGCAACTACTCAACCTCGCCATTGCAGCGCGAAAGCGATCATAGACGAGACGTTAATGAACCAGGAGGGCTGTGTCCCAATAAAACTTTATTTGCAGAAACAGGCAGTGGGCCAGATCTGGGCCCTGGGCCGTAGCGTCTTCACCCCTACGCTAGACCGAGAACTATGCTGTACTGGTGTTTGGCTCTCTAGGGCTGAGAAGCGCGTAGGTGGCTCTAGTCTTTGGAAGCAGGAAACACGCATCCTACTTCGGTAGCCAGTCGCCTTGAAAGCTGCCTGGGATGAGCAAGGGCAGGATCTGCTTGGCAGCCCCCAGAGCCACCCTCCACCTCCCCGGAGGCCGACCAGGGGGGCCAATGAACTGGGCTCCCTGCTCTCAGACTTCCGGGGGAGCTCTGCCTTTGGAAGGAGGAGCGGGACGTGAGGAGAGAGGTCAAAGCGCTCCCCACCCCTGCCCTGCTCCCTCCCTGCGGGGGCCTGTGGGTCAGTACAGTCGGGCAGGCAGCCCTCTGCCTTTGCTCTGGGTTCCGGGATCGGCTTGCTCCCTCCCTCTCAATCTGTTGGAGCTGCTCTAATACCCCGGACGGGGGACCTTAGACGGGGCACATAGGTCTCTCACAGCTCTGGAGGCTGGGAAGTCCAAGAGCAACGTGCAGGCAGACCGGGTGTCAGGTGAGAGCCTGCTTCCTAATTCGCAGACTCACAGGACAGAAGAAACAAGGGAGCTCTCGCTTTTATACGAGCACCAACCCCATCCATGAGGGCTCAGCCTCCTGATGGACTACCTCCCAAATGCCCCACTTCCTAATACCCTGAGAATTAGACTTCAGTATATGAATTTGGGGGGGGACACAACACTGAGTCTATAGCACCCCCCTTGCCTCTTGAGGGATGGGGGTGTCAATGGGGTCTGTGCTGCTGGCCCCAGGGAACCTCATCAGCCCCCCCTTCCACACCCTTGCCTGGGGCTGGCTGGGGGTGGGGGGGATGCTTAATGAAGCGATCGCACTCGAATGGGCCTTGTGTCCGGCTGGGAGGCTGAGTGCCAGGAACCTCAGACGATCCAGGCCCCACACCACGTGCTTCCTCCCCCGCTACCAGTTACAGCCTGTCTTCCAGGCTTACCCAAGATGGTCCCTGGTGACCCCGCCTCCCGCCGTCCATGCCCTTGGAAAACGGCCCCCCTCGCCACCACCCGCTAGGAGCGGGGCCTGGCACTTGCTTCTGACCAGCGGCACGTGGCGCAGGGGATGGGAAGCCACGTCCGCGATGGGACACAGGCGGTTGGGACCTCCCTCTCTGCTAGCGGACTCTCCCTCGCCGCCTTTGATGACGCAAGTGGCCGTGGGGGGGCAGAAGCACGTGGCACTGAACGGAGGGCAGCCACTCCCGGCAGCAGGTCCCGCAACCCGCGAGAAACGGATGCTGCCGCCACCATCAGAGCCCGGGCGCGGGTCCCGCACCAGAGGAGCCTTAGGATGAGACCGCAGCCCGGCGTCTTCCCAGTGACCTCGTTCCAGCCACATCCTGGTTGCTGACCCACAGAAACGGAGTAAACGCTTGCGGGTTGAAGTTTACGGCAATCCATGAAACCAGAACGTAACCGCACGGCAAGGGATTGCCTTTATTCCACAGGTGAGGACAGTGAGGTTCAGAGAAGTGCACTCACTTGCCTCGGGGCACACAGCTGGGGAGCAGGTAGGAAACAGGGCAAAGGCTGGCGCTCGGAGCTACCGCCCCCTGTGCGCATGCACCCGTTTCCACCAAGGGTCCCTGTCCTTGGTGGAGGGCTTGCCTCTGAGCTTCCTGCTCTACCCAGCGGCACGGAGGGGGGAGCCGCAGGAGAACAGGGTTTGTAAAACAGCGTCTAGCCGTCAGCACTGGCGTCTGTCAAAGGAAGTGACGGCTCTTGGGCTCCAACGCTGTTCCCAAAGCGGAGGCCGCTCCTGAAAAGCGCTAGCGTGCGAGGGTCAGGTGTAGCCGGCGGGGTGCTGGGGGCAGATAAAGGGGAAGCAGGTGCTGGGGGAAGCTGGGCACCTCTTCCCTTGCCCACCTCTCACTCCCAGCCAGAAGCAGCCTCTTTCTCCAAAGCGCTCACGGGGTGGGAGATGGGGGGCAGGGAGGGGAAAACCCCTCTCTCCAGATCCTACTAGGACCCAGAGCTGGGGAACCAGTGATTCAGGCTCCCTCTCCCTAGTGGAAACCGCTGCTGGATGGACGGATGGAGGGTGTGTCTGCACAGCACGGATCG